>NC_069500.1:252652000-252952417 GCF_027579735.1 Bombina bombina
AGGTATCCCACGACCATAATCCGGAGATATCGTACCACTGTTGGGGATGATGAAGAGAATCTATTGATGGTGAAAACCACACTCATGTTGTCTGTCCAAAAAACAACTGATCCAACCCTCAGTTCATCAATCCATATCTCCAATGCAACCAATATGGGGAAGAGGTCCAGGAGGTAAAGGTTCCTGGTAAGCCCTCTGACTGCCCATTCAACCGGCCATGGCTCCACACTCCACTTACCATTTACGTAAGCTCCATATCCAATGGATCCTGGCGTATCCGTAAATAAATTAATGGAATGCGTGGACACCTGAGGTTTGCTCCAAATGCAAACCCCATTGAAGTTCCTAAGAAACTGATCCCAAATCTGGAGATTATCCCTCATATCTTTGTTAACAGCAATCCTTGACTTCGGGGAAGTTACCCCCAGTAACAGACGCTCCATTCTCTTGAGAAAAATTCTTCCCATAGGGATAACTCGCCCCATTAAGTTAAGCAGGCCCAGAAGGGATTGCAACTCTTTCAGCGAACAGAAGGCGGAAGAAGCAATTCTTCTAACCTCCTTCATCTGCCAGGGGGAAACCAAATTTATTCATCAGAATCCTCATGGTGTGTAAGAGCAACTCGCACTCCCTGAAACCTACTAATAAAAAATCATCTAGGTAATGAGCGATTCGGTCTTTGCCCGCCACCTCGGCCACAGCCCAATGCAAGAAGGTGCTGAAAGCTTAAAATTAAGCGCAGGAGATTGAAAACCCCATTGGTAGACAAGAATCAACATAGGATTCGTTGTAAAAACAGCCCATTAAGTAAAAAGAAGTTGGGTGAATTGGCAGTAATCGGAAAGTTGACTCCACATCTAACTTTGCCAGAAGGGCGCCTCATCCTGCCTTCCGCACTACCATAAGTGCGTTGTTGAAGGACTGTGCACCGTGCTCAGCTCAGCCGAGATGGCATCATTCACCAACTTATCCTTGGGGAAGGACAGGTGTTGAATCATGCTAAACTTCCCTATATCCTTCTTTGTCACCACTCCTAATAGGGAAATAACCAACCCCGGTATTGTTTTTTTCCTAAAGGGGCCTGCCATACGACCCAGTGAAACTTCCTTACCCAACTTCTCCTTAAGGGCATCAGGGAACTGGTATGCAGATTTTGAATTCCTGCGTGTTGTGGAGCCTGTAACCTTACCCTAGACAGGAATGATGAAGCCCTCCTGAAGGCCTTCCCTCAGTAAGGCTGCCGCACCCTTATCAGGGTACAAAGCGAGCCATGGTCTATTTGCGGCCACCTTTAGCAGGGTGTCCGCCCTTACCTGCAGCAGCGCCTCTTGGTCCTGTCCTATCCTGTTTCTCAAACTTTTTAACGCAATCTGCAGCTGGGTGAGGCCCCCCGCAGTTGCGGCATGCATTCTGAAAGGAACAAGAAGTTCCCAGTGTGCAATGCTTGTTCTGGAATTTCCAGCACATCCCAGTGGGGCGCCTCTGGAACCTTGTTGCAGAATGTATTTGTGGTCCCACAGAGACCCTTTCTGGACCCAGCCAGGCTCAGAGCTGCATCTCCACACATCCAAAGTCCAGAAGAGGGTTACCTACCATTTTCCTGTGAAAAGCCTCATCATAATCCCTCCAGGCTCCTTCACAATAGTTCTCTTCAATAATTTCCATATTGTCCATATACTTCAATATGGCCAAATTCTGATCAGGTCTCTTCTTTAAATAGCAAGCAGCGTAGACCCTGAAACATTACCTCGCGGAACGTATCCGGGCGTTGGAATTTTTTAGGCCCAGTCCCATCCTTGGCTCTCTCCTTTTGTCTATAGGCTTCTACAGAGAGCTTGAAGATATTAACGTACTTCCCGTTCTGAATTCACTTGACCATCTTAGTTTTAAGATGCTGATGCAGATCATATGCATATCATATATGAGTGTATGTCACCATGGAGTGCCACCTTGCTGTTGGCAGGCCAATGTATGTCAGTGAGTTTGGTCCGGGTTTGAGATGCCCCAGCTGACACATCAGAGGTAACAGGCTCTGTGGACTTTTGTAACCCTTTTCTAGCAGCCTCCTTATCTTCTGTCAACCACCTAAGCATTGTGTACATGCACTTATGCCCTTAGGCGTCTAAACCCAAAGCCTTATCATTCTCAGAACCAGAATCATCGGATGATGACATGAAACCCCTAAACCCCTCTAAAAATGAGGACTCACTGGCCTGTGTCCGCGGCCTTGATTGATAGAGTCACCACACCTGATGTTGATGGACGCTCGTCCTCCGACACGATGGAATCAGCACCGCTCTCCATACCTCTCTCCAGACCACTCCCTGAGTCTCCTGTAGTCACCATATCGCTATCCTGAAAAACAGAATGCAAGAGAGGAGTACCACACAGGAGAAGTTCAGCTCTTCCCCTCCCTCTATTCAAACTCTGCTCACCCCTCCCCTCAATCACTCTTGGCACACATGGGCGCTTGTCTCACCCTTCACTCACTTGCACACTCTGATCATCCTCAGAAAAATCCTCAATTTCATCACTAAAATGAACTGCCTTAGGGGCCTGAGGTGACTTCTAGTCAACGCCATTTCAATATCTAGACTATGGAATTGGGATGGGTGACCCTGCTTAACTGTGGATCTAGTGACCACTTTCCTAGTGCTAGCCTGCGCTGCTGAAACATGCTGGGGCCTAGTGCCCCTAGACGCGCCATTAATACCATCCATACTGCCATCATCCGTGCCGATAACCATGCCTGTGGAATCCGAGTCCACATTATATTCCACATTCATACTAGGCCATTAAGGTGCCTCAGCACCCTTATTGCGGCCTGCAGCTTCCTTTGCCGCCAATCAAGCACTTGTGCTTTTCGTGGACCCTTTTTGCCTGCTTCCTGACCCCATTCCAGTGCCAGCTTGCCCCAAATTAGCTCTGCTACCTCCCTTCTTATCAGCGCTAAGTCTCTGGGCCCCCTGAGAAAGCTGAGCACCTGCCGCCCCTTGATGCCCCCCGATACAATCCTCCTTATGGCCAGGCGTCGAATGATGATTCCGGAAGTGACGTCACCAGAAGCACTGCTGCTGGAGGACCCGAGACCGTAAGTTATTGCGGAGAAGGCCGATCACACCCGGAGGAGCACGTGGATCACCAGCAGATGGACCTTGGACTGCGGAGGACCCGCCAGGATCCCCGGACATTACCGCTGCCAGCATCTGTAAGAGGGACACTGCTGCAGAGATCGATTTGCTGGACAAAGCCATTGAAGGCCCAGGTAAGCCCCCCGGCGCTCCCACTATGCCCACCACGATGGAAGGGAATTGCATAGGCCAAGGGGATGATATGGGAAAATCATGGGAGGCACTGCATCGCCTATAAATTGTGAAAGCCCAGCCTGGACCATAGGGCCCAATAACTTAGACGCTGCATCCGAGAGTCCCAAATCACCTTGTGTCGCCCAACCACCCTCTGGATTAACGACCTCCAACAAGGCGTGATCCGAAATTTCAGTAACAATCGTGGAGCTGCCCCCCCTCACCAGACCCACCCTGGGAAGGGACATGGGGGGATTAAGTAATGGAGTATGACCCACCGCATCAGACGAAGGTGCGATCCATTCCTCTGCTTCACTTTCCTCCACAACTTCTCTTTCTGCAGTTTCCTCTGGGGACTCCATGAATTGTTTTGGAAGTACTTTTACTCTCTTGGAATGCTTCATGTGAAAACTTCAAAGAAACAAGCAGAAAGAGGATTTTTAGTTCCTGTACAGGTCTTAAAACGGTAAGCCAAACCCCTCCTCTCTAACTGCAACATTTGTTTGTTTCACACACACACACTTGAACACTTCCACTCCTCTGTCCTAGCCTTATGTGTATTCCAGACAATTTGCCTTACATTTCCTTTATCGTCTCCCAGTAAGTCCCCAGTTTTAGACAAATATAGCAAAAACCGTGGAACAAACATATGAATGACTCAGGCATTATTATAGTCATGATTCTCTTTATACAGAGCTGCCAACTGTCCCTAATATTGGGGGATTGTTATTATGAGATCTCTGGCCCATTATCCTGCAGCTTCCCAGTCAGGGTAAATGTCCCATTTTCCATAGTAAAAACAGGGGTTGCCCTCAGGACTGGACGGGGAATAAAAAGCCCTATATTCTGTTGAGTCCATAGAATTAATTCTTTCCCTGCAGTACACTATTGACCCAGAGTTGAACACAGTCAATCAGACTCAGAGAAATAAAAGAGAAACAAAATATGTAACAGTAAAATGTCTATTAAATTATAGCTCTTCATCCAACACATGAAGAAAACATGACGGAAATCAGCAGTCCATGTGGTGTAATGAAATCTGAGATAAAATTTCTGGTTAATGAATTCGAGCACAAAGTGCTACTGCGAGCTCTTGGTAGCATTAACCAACCACTTGTAATGGCTGGTTATATAATGTGTGCCTGTAAACAGGCAAAATTGCTTGTTTACAGGTGCACATTAAACTTTGCTCCACTTGTAATCTAGCCCATAATGTAAGAGAAAAAAAGTTAAATTAGTTATTTTAATGTTCTCCTCTGTGAGGGGTAGGAGAATAATAAAGAAAATAAAAGTACCCTGGGATTTTTTTTTTATTTTTTTTTTTTAACTTTTGTTTTCTCATTTTTGGTCAAGGAGAAACATTTTTTTTCCTCTTCCTTCCTCCTTTCGCCTTTTTTGGGATGGAGGTTAAAGGGGCAGTCTACACTTTAGTCATCTTAAAGTCATACCTTAGATTAAGCTGCAAATAGCCTCCTGCACCCCTTTCTATATCATGCAGCAGGAACAGTAAAACAGTTATTTTGAAATTAATATTGTTTCTGGCAAGTTTGAAATGGCTGTCAAGCTCCACCCACTGATGACCTCACAATCTGGGCTGTATATTGCTTCCAATCACAAAAGGCTGACTAGTTGGATTCAACAGACTGTCAATGCTATTAAGCAGAGTGCTTAGCTGCAGCTCAGATAGTGATGTCCTCTGTGGGTGGAGCTTGGAAGCCATTTCAAGCTGTCCAGAAACAATATTCATTTTAAAATAACTTTTTTACCATTTCTGCTGCATGATATAGAAAAGGTACAGGAGACTATTTGCAGCTTAATCAAAGGTAAGACTTTAAGATCACTAAGGTGTAGACTGTCCCTTAAAGGGACAGTCTACACCAGAATTTTTATTGTTTTAAAAGATAGATAATCCCTTTATTACCCATTTCCCAGTTTTGCATAACTAACACAGTTATAATAATATACTTTTAACCTCTGTGATTTTCTTGTATCTAAGCCTCTGCAAACTGCCCCTTTTTCAGTTCTTTTGACAGACTTGCAGTCTAGCCAATCAGTGCCTGCTCCCAGATAACTTCTCGTGCACGAGCACAGTGTTGTCTATATGAAATACGTGAACTAACACCCTCTAGTGGTGAAAAACTGTTAAAATGCAATCTGAAAGAGGTGGGCTTCAAGGTCTAAGAAATTAGCATATGAACCTCCTAGGTTAAGCTTTCAACTAAAAATACCAAGAGAACAAAGCAAAATTGGTGATAAAAGTAAATTGGAAAATTGTTTAAAATTACATGCTCTATCTGAATCATGAAAGTTTATTTTGGCCTAGACTGTCCCTTTAAAGAATAAATATTTTTTTTTCTTCTTCTTGCCTCTTCTCTATCTCTGCTCTTTCATCTTATGCTTTTATAATTCATAATTAATGTAATCATTTTTAAAATTTTATCATGTAACATTTGTGGCATGACCCATCAAACGTAAAGTATCTTTGAAAGCCGATGACTAAAGGGTGACTGGATGCTCCTTACTCCAGAAGAAATAAATGAGCAGCAATATTATTTAATAAGTCCCTATTATATAAAATTAAAAAGAAGTCTTTAGATATTGGATGTGTTGTGAACTGGGCACATTTCCAGCTCTGTTCTCTGAAAAAACTATTGACAAATAAAGTGCAAAGTAAGGCACAGATATAGAGGAAAGCCAGCAGTTTACAGTGCAGATATTTATACCTTTCACTATACAAACAAACCAGACTGGGGTAATTGTTCTGCTTTGTCTTGTCTGAAAAAAGCTAACACGGTTACAGAGGAAACACAGAAGGGGAGACATCAAACACAGCTAGCAAACAGAAACAGAGACAACTTAGAAATTGGGAGGTGAGGATAAATGTGCAGAAAAATAATAGAAAGAATAAAATAGAACATTTAGAAAAATATCAGCCAAGGTGGCGAATGTATCCTCCAATCCTGCCATGTCTTCTGTACCTTATGCTGTATATGGGTGAGTAATGGGCAGGGGTATCAGGGATTCCTTAAGGGATAAACCTCCAATTACGTCCTACATTCTCTGAACTAACTTATAATAAATACACAACACCACTGCTTGGGGAAAAGACTGGTCACGGTCAAGTTTATTAAATAAACATATTTAATTCTGTCTAATATTATCCAATATTAGGCACCTCTTTTGTAACTTATAACTTACATTAATATTACAGCTGGTGGCGGCATCTTCTCACTAACCTAACCCCTACTGATTGACGGTCAAGGCCCCTCCGATATTTGCAGCGTGGCACAGGGTTGGGCACGCTCATTGGCCAGAGAGAGAGATTTATTATGGAGAGCTCTTCGGCCTGCAGCTCTTTAAAGAGAGAGGAACCCCTAAGCCGGCACTTAGTGGGCGACACCTCTCCCTGTGTTTGGGCCCTCACTCTGCTCTCTCCGTGCTCACTCCCAGGGCCTTGCCCGACCACCAGATAGGGCATACTTCAGCCAACCTAGTAAGGCGACCCCTCCAACCGAGTCGTACAACACGCCTGTGAGAGGTGGATGACTATCTTACAACCTCGGGCTTATGGTTCTGGTTCAACTAAACCTACCTCCACCGGGGACAAACTTAAAATCGATACCTTCTTGCAGCCACATACCTTCATCCAGGGACAGGCGGCGGGGAATTAAATTAAATTGAATTAAATGGGGCCTTTTTCAAGACTGTCTTAAAAAGGCCCCATTTAAGGGCCAAAACGCGTAGACGATTGGAAAGATTTGTGAGGCTCATATACGACCAGGACCAAGGCTATTTGGGTGAGTCTATTACCAATAGATTTATTTCCCTTAAGCCCATTGTTTAGTGCATTCTTTGCATTTATTTCACAGGTTTTGGAGATTATTTGGATCTAAGACCTGGTTTCATCTACTACTATTGGCCAATATCCGGATTCATTTAAAATTGGAACTTTGGACACTTTTTTAAAAATCTATTTTTCATTTGTTTGCATTGGAATTCTTTGTATTTGCCTGTATTGAGATTTGTGTTTTGTTATTGGAAAATGTTGTAGTACACCAATCACTGTTCTATATGGGATTAAAATCCTATGGTTATTAAACCTAATTAATAGGCACTATAGCCAAAGAAATTTAACTGGCTTTGGTTATCAATATATTTCCCATTCGTTTTTCATAATATATTTTCAACCTATTGGTTCTCCTTTTTAGATCATACCGGTATTTGATCATGGTGGTAATATATATTTTTTATGGTAATATGTTTTTCCACCTTTCTTAATTTTTCACGTCATTCCTATTGTGCACATTATATATGTTTTTACTTTTTATATGACACTGTACACTGCCAGCATATATCTTTGATTATTTTTTATTGTTTTTTCCACAAGTTTTGTGACTGTTATTTTCTTCGTCAATTTGTGTATCCCACCCACTGTGGGCTTTCAATATATTTTTTAGATCACGTGTGTGTATAGGTTTTTTCAAAAGAGATAAAAACTTGGACTGTTTAACACTAATTAACACAATTACACATATTACCATTGGAGATTACACTAACCTCCTTGTTGTCTGATCTTTTGGACACACCCAACAACACTCTGTAACAGAATTTAATAATTCTAGATTAGCTTTCCATCATTGGAAATATTTGTTATATTTTAGCGAAACTCAGAGTAAGATCTGAAATATTTGTTATATTTTAGTGAACCTCAGAGTAAGATTGATTTTAAGTTTGTTGATTTTAAAGTATATCTTTTAAAGATTCATTTCTGATGTATGGTAATAAAGAGAAATCTTTATACTTTTTTAATGGTATTGTATCTATTTGATTATTGCTCATTTATTAATACACCTTAGCATTTAGGTGTTATTGTAGAAGGAACCTGGTGTTTTACCTTAGCCTTTTACTCGCTCCTATAAACTTCCACACTTATCTAACCTCTTAGGACCTGATTAGGGGGTCCTTTATAGTGTAGCAAGTAAACAATTCTAGGCGCTAGTTCTACCTGTATATTACCTTTGACATCGATCGTTTCACTTTCAGGATGGTAAGTAACTCAACTTCAGTCAGAGAAGGAGCAGATTACTGAGTATGTTTTACTTGCAAGTCCCAGAAAATGTAAGAAGTTTCCTTTTTCTAATCGTATGTATGAGAAATGTTGGCAAGAAGTTATGCTGAATAGTAAGTTGCTAATATTTTCGGATTTCCTAACATGTTAAAAAAAAATATTTTTTTTATAGTAGGTGGTGGGTGGAAGCAGGGCAGGCTATAACTGATTTGTGTTTTAGGAAATCCGAAAATATTAGCAACTTAACATTAATCCGAAAATATTAGCAACTTACTATTAGCTATTCAGCATAACTTCTTGCTAACATCATGGGGTGAAACTACCAGTGATGCAGCTGGGCCCCCAGGAGGTCCCCCATCAGGGGAGCCCCAGCTTCATTAGAACAACTTGGTAACCTGCAACGCTCTGATTTAAAACTGTCCTTTCCTGCTGAAAGAAGGAGCTTCCTGTGTAACCAGTTCACTTGCCACCTAGTTGTGACTACTGGCAGTCTGTATCATGGCATTATGACCAGGGAACCTCCTGTGCATGTGCAGAGGAGCAGAGGGTGTCAGTGTCACCATGGCTAGCAAAGCTAACACCAGGCACAGAAGACATAAAGAACTGCAGTCTGCACTTAGATTAAGGTATGTACTCAATTTTTTTATGGTATTGTACTCACTATCTCCCTCCCCTGTGTCTCTCTTCCCCCCTCCCCTGTGTTTCTCTCTTCCCCCCACCCATGTGTCTCTCTCTTCCCCCCACCCATGTGTCTCTCTTTCCCCCCTCCCCTGTGTCTCTCTTTCCCCCCCTCCCCTGTGTCTCTCTCCCCCCCTCCCCTGTGTCTCTCTTTCCCCTCCCCTGTGTCTCTCTTTTTCCCCCTCCCCTGTGTTTCTCTTTCCCCCCCTCCCCTGTGTCTCTCTTTCCCCCCTCCCCTGTGTTTCTCTCCCCCCCCTCCCCGTGTCTCTCTTTTCCCCCCTCCCCTGTGCCTCTCTTTCCCCCCTCCCCTGTGTCTCTCTTCGCCCCCTCCCCTACGTCTCTCTTTCCCCCCTCCCCTGTGTCTCTCTTTCCCCCTCTCCTGTGTCTCTCTTCCCCCCTCCCCTGTGTCTCTCTTCCCCCCCTCCCCTGTGTCTCTCTTTCCCCCCTCCCCTGTGTCTCTCTCCCCCCTCCACTGTGTCTATCTTCCCCCCCTCCCCTGTGTCTATCTTCCCCCCCTCCCCTGTGTCTATCTTCCCCCCCTCCCCTGTGTCTCTCTCCCCTGTGTCTCTCTCCCCCCCTCCCCTGTGTCTCTTCCTATGGTTCTTGCACCCAGACCTGTCTGGTTAATACTATTTATTATAGTGTTTGCGAGGCGGGAGTGCGGCGGTTTAGGGGTTAATACATTTATTATAGTGGCGGCGAGGTCTGGTCGGCAGATTAGGGTTAATAAGTGTAGGTAAGGTAGCAGCGATGTTGGTGGGGGCAGATTAGGGGTTAATAAATATTATGTAGGTGTCGGTGATGTTAGGGGCAGCAGATTAGGGGTTCATAGGGATAATGTAGGTGGCGGCGGTGTCCGGAGCGGAAGATTAGGGGTTAATAATAAAATGCAGGTGTCAGCGACAGCGGGGGCGGCAGATTAGGGGTTAATAAGTGTAAGGTTAGGGGTGTTTAGACTCGGGGTTCATGTTAGGGTGTTAGGTGCAGACTTAGAAACTGTTTCCCCATAGGAAACAATGGGGCTGCGTTGGGAGCTTAACGCTGCTTTTTTGCAGGTGTTAGGTTTTTTTCATCCCAAACTGCCCCATTGTTTCCTATGGGGGAATCGTGCACAAGCACGTTTTGCCAGCTTACCGCTACCATAAGCAACGCTGGTATTGAGGGTTGAAGTGGCGGTAAATTCGGCTCAACGCACCCTTTTTGGAGCCTAACGCAGCCCTTCAGACAACTCTAAATACCAGCGTTGTTTGTAAGCAGCGGTAGGAAAAAAAGCTGTGTTAGCTACGCGGGTCTTTACCGACAAAACTCTAAATCCAGGCCATAGTATATATATATATATATATATACACACATGTAGCCCTCAGTTTACGCCGGGGTTAGGTTTCAGAAGGAATGGTTGTAAATTGAAACCGTTGTAAATTGAAACCCAATTTATAATGTAAGTCAATGGGCCCCTCTCAAAATTGACATAAGTAACACCTAATACATTATTTTTAAAGCTTTGAAATGAAGACTTTAAATGCTAAACAGCATTATAAACAGTATCAAATAATCCCACAACACAGAATATATAATTAAACTATGTTAAATGAACAAAAACATTTGCTAAAACAGTATTATGACCTAATAAAATAATCACACAACACAGAAAATATAATCAAACTAAGTTTAATGAACAAAAACATTTGCTAACAGCACTTAATAAAATAATTACACAACAGACTACATCATCATCAAACTAAGTTTAATGAACAAAAACGTTTTTTTACTTGAATTTTTCTGCAAACAGATCTCTGCATTGTTAGCATGTTAGATAATATTGGGTCTGCCCCTATTCTATGCGTTTCAATCTGCAGTGATTAATAGGGTGTTAGGCACCCTCACCTTAAGCTGCTGGACAGGAAGATAATAGGGAAGTGGCTGCTAGATCTTGTTTGCTCGATAGCTCTGGTCTGCTCTGTGTACACAGATTCATTTCAGGCTGTAAAGCTGGCTTAACTTTGCTGCAACACACCTACTGGCTATTTTTCTTAGTGCACTGCTTTTCAATGCATTTCAATAGCACATGACTGAAAAATAATGGTTGTTATTCTGAAACGGCGCAAATTGGACCTGCGTAAACCGAGGGCCACCTGTATATATATATATATTTATTTTACATGTATGTATGTATGTATGTATGTATGTGTATATATATATATATATATATATATATATATATATATATATATATATATTATATACAAAAAACATACCCAATAAAAAAAAAAATGATTGCTAAACTCCATTCACATTAGCAGCCACTGCCATCTAAATAACATATTGCCATAGTGATGTAATTGTAAACTCCAGTCACAACTGGTTATTAGCAGTCACTGCCAGCTAAATAAAGGTAAAGTGCCACATCTTGCCATTGTGATGCCATAATAACCCAGGGTATATAAAGAGCTGCAAGACAATCCTTTAGTTAGCTTTTTGTAGAATGTCTACAAAAAAAGTTATACGTATATGTATACTAATTGTGCTTCTTATTATTTTCTCTTAGGTTTGGGTGGGCGGGCGGGTTTTGGAGAACAATGTTTGAATTATTTGTATTTCTGGTATTATTTCCAATAAAGACTCTTTTCCCTTTGCATTATTTAGGGTGGGCGGGCGGGTTTTGGAGAACAATGTTTGAATTATTTGTATTTCTGGTATTATTTCCAATAAAGACTCTTTTCCCTTTGCATTATTTAGGGAGGGTGGGCGGGCGGGTTTTGGAGAACAATGTTTGAATTATTTGTATTTCTGGTATTATTTCCAATAAAGACTTTTTTTCCCTTTGCATTATTTAGGGTGGGCGGGCGGGCGGGTTTTGGAGAACAATGTTTGAATTATTTGTATTTCTGGTATTATTTCCAATAAAGACTCTTTTCCCTTTACATTATTTAGGGTGGGCGGGCGGGTTTTGGAGAACAATGTTTGAATTATTTGTATTTCTGGTATTATTTCCAATAAATACTTTTTTTCCCTTTGCATTATTTAGGGTGGGTGGGTTTTGGAGAACAATGTTTGAATTATTTGTATTTCTGGTATTATTTCCAATAAATACTTTTTTTCCCTTTGCATTATTTAGGGTGGGCGGGCGGGTTTTGGAGAACAATGTTTGAATTATTTGTGTTTCTGGTATTATTTCCAATAAAGACTTTGTTTCCCTTTGCATTATTTAGGGTGGGCGGGTGGGCGGGCGGGTTTTGGAGAACAATGTTTGAATTATTTGTATTTCTGGTATTATTTCCAATAAAGACTCTTTTCACTTTGCATAAATTCCTACATACTGGTCTGTATTATTAGCACTATGTGTGGTTTTTCTTACACATTTTTTTATTTTATATTTATTTCTGTGTTAACCACATTATTGTGATTTTTGTATTTATTAAATAATAATAATAATTATAATATATATATATATATATATATATAAAAAAAACTAAAGAGACGTAAGACTCATACATTAACCTAAAGAGACATACGACTCATACATAACCTAAAGACACACAAGACTCATACATAACCTACAGGTATACTGCAGTAACGGTATAAACCTATAGTGCAGTACTGAGGTATACTGCAGACATGGTATAAACCTATAGTAGAGTGCTGAGGTATACTGCAGTAATGGTATAATTCTTAAATACAGTACTGAGGTATACTGAAGTAACGGTATAACCCTATAGTACAGTACTGAGGTATACTGCAGTAATGGTATAAACCTATAATACAATACTAAGGTATGCTGCAGTAACGGTATAATCCTATAATACAGTACTGAGGTATATTGCAGTAACGGTATAAACCTATAGTACAGTACTGACATATACTGCAGTAATGGCATAAGCCTATAGTGCAGTACTGAGGTATACTGCAGTAACAGCATAAGCCTATAGTGCAGTACTGATGTATACTGCAGTAAAGGTATAATCCTATAGTACAGTACTGAGTATAATACAGTACTGAAGTATACTGCAATAACGGCATAAACCTCTAGTACAGTACTGAGGTATAATGCAGTAATGGCATAAACCTCTAGTACAGTACTGAGGAATACTGCAGTAACGGAAAATCCTCTAGTACAGTACTGAGGTATACTGCAGTAATGGTGTAATCCTCAAATACAGTACTGAGGCATACAGCAGTAACGGTATAATCCTCTAGTACAGTACTGAGGTATACTGCAGTAACAGTATAAACCTCTAGTACAGTACTGAGGTATACTGCAGTACAGTACTGAGGTATACTGCAGTAAACCGTATAAACCTCTAGTACAGTACTGAGGTATACAGCAGTATTGGTGTACACCTATTGCACAGTATTGAGGTATACTGCAGTAACTGTATTTTCCTATAGTACAGTATTGAGTTATACTGCAGTAACGGTATTTTCCTATAGTACAGTACTGAGGTATACTGTAGTAACGGTATTTTCCTATAGTACATTACTTAGAAACACTGCAGTAAGGGTATAAACCTATTGTACATTACATAGGAACACTGCAGTAAGGGTATAAACCTATAGTACTGTACTGAGGTATGCTGCAGTAATGGTATAAACCTATAGTACAGTACTGAGGTATGCTGCAGTAAAGGTATAAACATATAATACAGTACTAAGGTATGCTGCAGTATTGGTTTAAAACTATAAAACAGTACTGAGGTATGCTGCAGTAAACCGTATAATCCTCTAGTACAGTGCTGTGGTATGCTGCAGTAAACCGTATAATCCTCTAGTACAGTGCTGAGGTATGCTGCAGTAAACCGTATAATCCTCTAGTACAGTGCTGAGGTACACTGCAGTAAACCGTATAAACCTCTAGTACAGTGCTGAGGTATACTGCAGTAAACCGTATAAACCTCTAGTACAGTACTGAGGTATACTGCAGTAATGGTGTAAACCTATAGCAAAGTACTGAGGTATACTCTAGTAATGGTATAAACATTGCACAGTACTGAGGTATACTCTAGTAATGGTATAAACCTATAGAACAGTATTGAGGTATACTGCAGTAACGGTATTTTCCTATAGTACAAAGTACAGTACTTCGGTATACTGCAGTAACGGTATAAACCTATAGTACAGTAGTGATATATTATGCAGTAACGGTATAAACCTATAGTACAGTACTGAGGTATTTTGCAGTAACGGTATAAAACTATAGTACAGTACTGAGGTATACTGCAGTAACGGTATAAACATATAGCACAGTATTGAGGTATACTGCAGTAACGGTATATACATATAGCACAGTACAGAGGTATACTACTGTAACTGTATAAACCTAAAATACTGTACTGGGTAACTGTATAAACGGTATAAATCAGTAACGGTATAAATCTATAGTACAGTACTGAGGTATACTGAAGTAAAGGTATAAACCTATAATACAGTACTGAGGTATATTGCAGTAATGGTATAAACCTTTAGTACTGTACTGAGGAATACTTCAGTAATTGTATAAACCTATAGTACAGTAGTGAGGTATACTGCAGTAATGGTATAATCCTATAGTACAGTACTGAGGTATATTGCAGTAACAGTATAAAGTTATAGTACAGCACTGATGTACAGTATACTGCAGTAACGGTATACACCTATAGTACAGTACTGAGGTATACTGCAGTAACGGTATTAACTTATAGTAAATTACTAAGGTATAATGCAGTAACGGTATGAACCTATAGTACAGTACTGAGATATAGTGCAGTAACGGTATAAACATCTAGTACAGTGCTGAGGTATAGTGCAGTAAACGGTATAAACTTCTAGTACAGTACTGAGGTATACTGCAGTAAACAGTATAAACCCATAGTACAATACTGAGATATACTACAGTTACGGTTTAAACCTCTAGTACAGTACTGAGGTATACTGCAGTAAACGGTATAAACCTTTAGTACTGTACTGAGGAATACTGCAGTAATTGTATAAACCTATAGTACAGTACAGAGGTAATCTGCAGTAATGGTATAATCCTATAGAACAGTACTGAGCTATATTTCAGTAACGGTATAATCCTATAGTACAGTACTGAGGTATATTGCATTAACGGTATAATCCTATAGAACAGTACTGAGGTATATTTCAGTAACGGTATAATCCTATAGTACAGTACTGAGGTATATTGCAGTAACAGTATAAATCTATAGTACAGTACTGAGGTATACTGCAGTAATGGTGTAAACCTATAGCAAAGTACTGAGGTATACTCTAGTAATGGTATAAACATATTGCACAGTACTGAGGTATACACTAGTAATGGTATAAACCTATACAACAGTATTGAGGTATACTGCAGTAACGGTATTTTCCTATAGTACAGTACTGAGGTATTCTGCAGTAACGGTATAAACCTATAGCACAGTACCGAGGTATACAGCTGTAACGGTATAAACCAGTGCACAGTACCGAGGTATACAGCTGTAATGGTATAAACCAGTAGCACAGTACAGAAGTATACAGCTGTAACGATATAAACCTATAGTACAGTACTTCGGTATACTGCAGTAACGGTATAAACCTATAGTACAGTAGTGATATATTATACAGTACTGGTATAAACCTATAGTACAGTACTGAGGCATTCAGCAGTAACGGTATAAACATATAGCACAGTACTGAGGTATACTGCAGTAACGGTATATACATATAGCACAGTACAGAGGTATACTACTGTAACTGTATAAACCTAAAATACTGTACTGGGTAACTGTATAAACAGTATAAATCAGTAATGGTATAAATCTATAGTACAGTACTGAGGTATACTGAAGTAAAGGTATAAACCTATAGTACAGTACTGAGGTATACTGCAGTAACGGTATTAACTTATAGTAAATTACTAAGGTATAATGCAGTAACGTTATAAACCTATAGTACAGTACTGAGGTATAATGCAGTAACGGTATAAACCTCTAGTGCAGTGCTGAGGTATACTGCAAAAAACAGTATAAACCAATAGTACAGCACTGAGATATACTGCAGTAACGGTATAAACCTATAGTATAGTACTGAGAAATATTGCAGTAACGGTATAAACCTCTAGTGCAGTGCTTAGTAAATTACTAAGGTATAATGCAGTAATGGTATAAACCTATAGTACTGTACTGAGGTATAATGCAGTAACGGTATAAACCTCTAGTGCAGTGCTTAGTAAATTACTAAGGTATAATGCAGTAACGGTATAAACCTATAGTACAGTACTGAGGTATAATGCAGTAACGATATAAACCTCTAGTGCAGTGCTGAGGTATACTGCAAAAAACAGTTTAAAACTCTAGTACAGTACTGAGGTATAATGCAGTAAATGGTATAAACCCATAGTACAGCACTGAGATATACTGCAGTAACGGTATAAACCTATAGTACAGTACTGAGATATAGTGCAGTAACGGTATAAACATCTAGTACAGTGCTGAGGTATAGTTCAGTAAATGGTATAAACCTCTAGTACAGTACTGAGGTATACTGCAGTAAACAGTATAAACCCATAGTACATAGAATACTGAGATATACTACAGTTACGTTTTAAACCTCTAGTACAGTACTGAGGTATACTGCAGCAAACGGTATAAACCTTTAGTACTGTACTGAGGAATACTGCAGTAATTGTATAAACCTATAGTACAGTACAGAGGTATATTGCAGTAACGGTATAATCCTATAGAACAGTACTGAGGTATATTGCAGTAACGGTATAATCCTATAGTACAGTACTGAGGTATATTGCAGTAACGGTATAATCCTATAGTACAGTACTGAGGTATATTGCAGTAACGGTATTTTCCTCTAGTACAATACTGAGGTATTCTGCAGTAACAGTATAAACCTATAGCACAGTACTGAGGTATACAGCTGTAATGGTATAAACCAGTGCACAGTACCGAGGTATACAGCTGTAATGGTATAAACCAGTAGCACAATACAGAAGTATACAGCTGTAACGGTAAAAACCTATAGTACAGTACTTCGGTATACTGCAGTAACGGAATAAACCTATAGTACAGTAGTGATATATTATGCAGTAACGGTATAAACCTATAGTACAGTACTGAGGCATACAGCAGTAACGGTATAAACATATAGCACAGTACTGAGGTATACTGCAGTAACGGTATATACATATAGCACAGTACAGAGATATACTACTGTAACGGTATTAACCTAAAATAATGTACTGCGTAACTGTATAAACGGTATAAATCAGTAATGGTATAAATCTATAGTACAGTAGGTATACTGAAGTAAAGGTATAAACCTATAGTACAGTACTGAGGTATACTGCAGTAATGGTATAATCTTATAATACAGTACTGAGGTATACTGCAGTAACGGTATAATCCTATAGTAAATTACTGAGGTATAATGCAGTAACAGTATAAACCTCTAGTGCAGTGCTGAGGTATACTGCAAAAAACAGTATAAACCTCTAGTACAGTACTGAGGTATAATGCAGTAAACGGTATAAACCCATAGTACAGTACTGAGATATAGTGCAGTAACGGTATAAACATCTAGTACAGTGCTGAGGTATAGTGCAGTAAACGGTATAAACCTCTAGTACAGTACTGAGGTATACTGCAGTAACAGTATAAACCCATATTACAATACTGAGATATACTACAGTTACGGTTTAAACCTCTAGTACAGTACTGAGGTATACTGCAGTAAACGGTATAAACCTTTACTACTGTACTGAGGAATACTGCAGTACAGTAGTGATATATTATACAGTAACGGTATAAACCTATAGTACAGTACTGAGGCATTCAGCAGTAACGGTATAAACATATAGCACAGTACTGAGGTATACTGCAGTAACGGTATATACATATAGCACAGTACAGAGGTATACTACTGTAACTGTATAAACCTAAAATACTGTACTGGGTAACTGTATAAACAGTATAAATCAGTAATGGTATAAATCTATAGTACAGTACTGAGGTATACTGAAGTAAAGGTATAAACCTATAGTACAGTACTGAGGTATACTGCAGTAACGGTATTAACTTATAGTAAATTACTAAGGTATAATGAAGTAACGGTATAAACCTATAGTACAGTACTGAGGTATAATGCAGTAATGGTATAAACCTCTAGTGCAGTGCTGAGGTATACTGCAAAAAACAGTATAAACCTCTAGTACAGTACTGAGGTATAATGCAGTAAATGGTATAAACCCATAGTACAGCACTGAGATATACAGCAGTAACGGTATAAACCTATAGTACAGTACTGAGATATAGTGCAGTAACGGTATAAACATCTAGTACAGTGCTGAGGTATAGTGCAGTAAATGGTATAAACCTCTAGTACAGTACTGAGGTATACTGCAGTAAACAGTATAAACCCATAGTACAATACTGAGATATACTACAGTTACGTTTTAAACCTCTAGTACAGTACTGAGGTATACTGCAGCAAACGGTATAAACATTTAGTACTGTACTGAGGAATACTGCAGTAATTGTATAAACCTATAGTACAGTACAGAGGTATATTTCAGTAACGGTATAATCCTATAGAACAGTACTGAGGTATATTGCAGTAACGGTATAATCCTATAGTACAGTACTGGGGTATATTGCAGTAACGGTATAATCCTATAGTACAGTACTGAGGTATATTGCAGTAACGGTATAATCCTATAGTACAGAACTGAGATATATTGCAGTATCGCTATAAATCTATAGTACAGTACTGAGGTATACTGCAGTAATGGTGTAAACCTATAGCAAAGTACTGAGGTATACTCTAGTAATGGTATATTTCGAGTTTTGTCGGTAAAGACCCGCGTAGCTAACACAGCTTTTTTTCCCAACGCACCCTTAAGACAACGCTGGTATTTAGAGTTGTCTGAAGGGCTGCGTTAGGCTCAAAAAAGGGTGCGTTGAGCCGAATGTACCGCCACTTCAACCCTCAATACCAGCGTTGCTTACGGTAGCGGTAAGCAGCTAAAATGTGCTCGTGCACGATTCCCCCATAGGAAACAATGGGGCAGTTTTGGCTGAAAAAAAACCTAACACCTGCAAAAAAGCAGAGTTCAGCTCCTAACGCAGCCCCATTGTTTCCTATGGGGAAACACTTTCTAAGTCTGCACCTAACACCCTAACATGAACCCCGAGTCTAAACACCCCTAACCTTATACTTAATAACCCCTAATCTGCCGCCCCCGCTATCGCCGACACTTGCATTATATTATTAACCCCTAATCTGCCGCTCCATACACCGCCGCAACCTACATTATCCCTATGAACCCCTAATCTGCTACCCCTAACATCGCCGACACCTACGTAATATTTATTAACCCCTAATCTGTCCCCCCCCAACGTCGCCGCTACCTAACTACAATTATTAACCCCTAATCTGCCGACCGGACCTCGCCACCACTATAATAAATGTATTAACCCCTAAACCGCCACACTCCTGTCTCACAAACACTAGAATAAATGTTATTAACCCCTAATCTGCCCTCCCTAACATCGACGCCACCTAACTTCAAGTATTAACCCCTAATCTGCCGACTGGACCTCGCCGCTACTATAATAAATGTATTAACCCCTAAAGCTAAGTCTAACCCTAACCCTAACACCCCTCTAAATTAAAAATAATTTTAATCTAACAAAATAAATTAAATCTTATTAACTAAAGTATTCCTATTTAAAACTAAATACTTACCTGTAAAATAATCCCTAATATAGCTACAATATAACTAATAATTATATTGTAGCTATTTTAGGATTTATATTTATTTTACAGGCAACTTTGTATTTATTTTAACTAGGTACAGTAGCTATTAAATAGTTATTTACTATTTAAAAGCTACCTAGTTAAAATAATTACAAAATTACCTGTAAAATAAATCCTAACCTAAGTTACAATTAAACCTAACACTACACTATAAATAAATTAATTAAATAAATTACCTACAATTACATACAATTAAATAAACTAAACTAAATTACAAAAAATAAAAAAAAGATTACAAGAATATTAGGCTAATTACACCTACTCTAAGCCCCCTAATAAAATAAAAAAGCCCTCCAAAATAATAAAGGTCCCTACCCTATTCTAAATTAAAAAGTAAATTAATTTTAAGTTGCAACAGTGAAATATACAGACTTTAGTGTCAGCCAATTTGTGTATATACAGCTAGATAATTCTCCATTTCCATTGGTTGTGTATAATACTCAAATTTCTCAAAGGGTTTTACATTTCGATTGAAAATTATTAATTTTAATCTATTTTATACTGAATTTGGGAGACGTCCCACAGTTATATCAGATACCAATTGGTAATTATAAACTTATGTTGATTTGGTTTTATTAATGTTTTTTAAATAACTCATATGTAATTGTTTTTTTATTCTCCCTAGTAATTCGTTTTTTCACATATTAACTTTTTAAATATAGGTTTCCAGCAACTTGAAATACACTAGCATAGTCACGGCTAGATTTAGAGTTTGGCGTTAGCCGTCAAGACCAGCGTTAGAGGCTCCTAGCGCTGGTTTTGGGCTACCGCTGGTATTTAGAGTCAGTCAGGAAAGGGTCTAACGCTCACTTTGCAGCTGTGACTTTTCCATACTGCAGATCCCCCTACGCCATTTGCGTATCCTATCTTTTCAATGGGATCTTTCTAACGCCGGTATTTAGAGTCTTGGCTGAAGTGAGCGTTAGAAATCTAACGACAAAACTCCAGCCACAGAAAAAAGTCAGGAGTTAAGAGCTTTATGGGCTAACGGCGGTTTATAAAGCTCTTAACTACTGTGCTCTAAAGTACACTAACACCCATAAACTACCTATGTACCCCTAAACCGAGGTCCCCCCACATCGCTGCCACTCTAATAAAAAATTTTAACCCCTAATCTGCCGACCGCACACTGCGGCCACCTTCGTTATCCCTATGTACCCCTAATCTGCTGCCCCTAACACCGCCGACCACTATATTATATTTATTAACCCCTAATCTGGCGCCCCCAACGTCGCTGCTACCTTACCTACAATTATTAACCCCTAATCTGCCGACCGGACCTCACCGCTACTATAATAAAGTTATTAACCCCTAATCCGCCTCACTCCCGCCTCAATAACCCTATAATAAATAGTATTAACCCCTAATCTGCCCTCCCTAACATCGCCGACACCTAACTTCAAGTATTAACCCCTAATCTGCTGACCGGACCTCACCGCTACTATAATAAATGTATTAACCCCTAAAGCTAAGTCTAACCCTAACACTAACACCCCCTAAGTTAAATATAATTTAAATCTAACGAAATAAATTAACTCTTATTAAAGGGACATTCAACACCCGCTATAACATTATGTCATTTTTTTTAAACCTAATCCAAAAGCCGCCTGCACCGCATCCCAGCCTTGTTTCCATAACTCACGTCCCAGTAATTCTGATCGTTATACCGTTCCGTTATAGCTAAATATGGCCGCCTAACTCCTCCCCTTCATGCTTCTTCCCCTTCACTCATCCCTTCATACACGTTCATGTTATTTTCCGATGACGCTCTTACTACGTCATCGCGCATGCGCATTTGTTACAAACCGAGCGCAATCGTTCAGCTTTTAGGTTCCTAGCTTAATACGCATGCGCAAAGTTCCGTGAACACGCAACGCGCTATCAATTTCAGTCCGAGGAATAGAACAGGATTGGTTGCTCGTTTCAAAAAGAAGCTGCAAACATAACGGTGGGGGGAGTTAGGCAGCCATATTAACATCCAAATATAGAATTTATTTTAACCAGGTACAATAGCTATTAAATAGTTAAGAACTATTTAATAGTTACCTAGTTAAAATAATTACAAAATTACCTGTAAAATGAATCCTAACCTAAGTTACAATTAAACCTAACACTACACTATCAATAAATTAATTAAATAAAATACCTACAATTAAATCTAACACTACACTATCAATAAATAAATTAAATAAAATACCTACAAATAAATACAATTAAATAAACTAACTAAAGTACAAAAAATAAAAAAAGCTGTTGCAAAAAATAAAAAAATTAATTACAAACATAATAAAAATATTACAACAATTTTAAGCTAATTACACCTACTCTAAGCCCCCTAATAAAATAACAAAGCCCCCCAAAATAAAGGGGGGCTTTGTTAAAAGGGCCATTTGCGGGGCATGCCCCAAAGAATTCAGCTCTTTTGCCTGGAAAAAAAACATGCAATACCCCCCCCCCCAACATTACAACCCACCACCCACATACCCCTAATCTAACCCAAACCCCCCTTAAATAAACCTAACACTAAGCCCCTGAAGATCTTCCTACCTTATCTTCAACACACCGGGTATCACTGATCCGTCCAGGCTCCGAAATCTTCATCCAAGCCCAAGCGGGGGCTGGAGATCCATCATCCGGCTGAAGTCTTCTATCAAGCGGCAAAAAGATGTCCAGAAGAGGCTCCAAAGTCTTCATCCTATCCGGGCAGAAGAGGAGATCTGGACCGGCAACCATCTTCATCCAAGCAGCATCTTCTATCTTCATCCGATGACGAGCGGCTCCATCTTGAAGACCTCAGGCACGGATCCATCCTCTTCTTCCGACGTCCTAAGTCCGAATAAAGGTTCCTTTAAATGACGTCATCCAAGATGGCGTCCCTCGAATTCCGATTGGCTGATAGGATTCTATCAGCCAATCGGAATTAAGGTAGGGAAAATCTGATTGGCTGATTGAATCAGCCAATCAGATTGAGCTCGCATTCTATTGGCTATTCCGATCAGCCAATAGAATGCAAGCTCAATCTGATTGGCTGATTGGATCAGCCAATCGGATTGAACTTGAATTAAAAAAAATATGCAGGGGTCAGCGATAGCGGGGGCAGCAGATTAGGGGTTAGGTTAGGGGTGTTTAGACTCGGGGTACATGTTAGGATGTTAGGTGCAGACTTAGGAAGTGTTTCCCCATAGGAAACAATGGGGCTGCGTTAAGAGCTGAACGCTGCTTTTTTGCAGGTGTTAGGTTTTTTTTCAGCTCAAACTGCCCCATTGTTTCCTATGGGGGAATCGTGCACGAGCACGTTTTTGAAGCTGGCCGCGTCCGTAAGCACTGCTGGTATTGAGAGTTGCAGTGGCGGTAAATATGCTATACGCTCCCTTTTTGGAGCCTAACGCAGCCCTTCTGTGAACTCTAAATACCAGCGGTATTTAAAAGGTGCAGGGGGAAAAATGCCAGCGTTAGCTACGCGGGTCGTTACCGACAAAACTCTAAATCTAGCCGTCATTGTTTAATATTGTAACAATACACCTATGAATTTATTCTAATATTACACTAAACACATTTTTCTTTCTCACTAAAATTTTTTTTTATATAGTAGATTAGCACTCCCATTGGACCCTCACAAAGATTAGTGATTCACATGCTATTTGTTTTTTAACTTGCACTATTTTCTGTACAGTTTAGGCAATTAGCCAACTATATACACTTAATAATCTTTTAAGTCATATTAAACACGGGTATATAACCATTGATAAACCACCACCCTGAAATTGGCATAAGTGTGACTCTTTTATCTCTTATATTTATACGCAAGTTTACAATACCACATATTATATTTGTAGATTTTAAATGTACACTCAACATTGGAAATAAATTTCATTATTAAATATTTGTTTCTTTTGTACATTTTGGGAAATTTTTATCCCCAAAAATTAAATCTGGTCCCTTAAGTTGGCACAACGCCCCTATATCTCTCCTCCTTTTTTGAATCTTCATCTATATAAGTTTGAAGGAACTTATACTTATAGGGTGTTTGGGATCCTTAAAGTACTAGCGCTCTATTCACCCAAAACTAAACCAAAATAAATTAAAAAGTAATCAGCTCTTTTACCAGCCCTTAGTTGGGCTTTTTGCGGGGCATGCCCCAAAGTAATCAGCTCTTTTGCCTTTAAAAAAAATACAACCCCCCCCCCAACATTAAAACCCACCACCCACATACCCCTACTCTAACCCAAACCCCCCTTAAATAAACCTAACACTACCCCCCTGAAGATCTCCCTACCTTGAGTTGTCTACACCCAGCCGGGCCGAAGTCTTCATCCGATGGGGCAGAAGAGGACATCCAGACCGGCAGAAGTCTTCATCCTATCCGGGCAGAAGAGGACATCCGGACCGACAGACATCTTCATCCAAGCGGCATCTTCTATCTTCATCCATCCGACGAGGAATGGCTCCATCTTCAAGATCTCCGACGCGGAACATCCTTCTTAACCGACAACTACCCGATGAATGAAGGTTCCTTTAAGTGACGTCATCTAAGATGGTGTCCCTCGAATTCCGATTGGCTGATAGGATTCTATCAGCCAATCGGAATTAAGGTAGGAAAAATCTGATTGGCTGATTGAATCAGCCAATCAGATTCAAGTTCAATCAGATTGAGCTTGCATTCTATTGGCTGTTCCGATCAGCCAATAGAATGCGAGCTCAATCTGATTGGCTGATTCAATCAGCCAATCAGATTTTTCCTACCTTAATTCCGATTGGTTGATAGAATCCTATCTGCCAATCGGAATTTGAGGGACGCCATCTTGGATGACGTCACTTAAAGGAACCTTCATACTTAAAGGAACCTTCATTAGTCGGGTAGTCGTCGGTCAAGAAGGATGTTCCGCGCCGGAGGTCTTGAAGATGGAGCCGCTCCTCATCATCGGATGAAGATAGAAGATGCCGCTTGGATGAAGATGTCTGCTGGTCCAGATGTCCTCTTCTGCCCGGATAGGAAGAAGACTTCTGCCTGTCTGGATGTCCTCTTCGGCCCCATCGGATGAAGACTTCGGCCCGGCTGGGTGAAGACGACTCAAGGTAGGGAGATCTTCAGGGGATAGTGTTAGGTTTATTAAAGGGGGGTTTGGGTTAGAGTAGGGGTATGTGGGTGGTGGGTTTTAATGTTGGGGGGTTGTATTTTTTTAAAGGCAAAAGAGCTGATTACTTTGGGGCATGCCCCGCAAAAAGCCCTTTTAAGGGCTGGTAAAAGAGCTGATTATTTTTTAATTTAGAATAGGGTAGGGACCATTATTATTTTGGGGGGCTTTTTTATTTTATTAGGGGGCTTAGAGTAGGTGTAATTAACCTAATATTCTTGTAATCTTTTTTTATTTTTTTGTAATTTAGTGTTTGTTTTTTTTTGTAATTTAGTTTAGTTTATTTAATTGTATGTAATTGTAGGTAATTTATTTAATTAATTTATTTATAGTGTAGTGTTAGGTTTAATTGCAACTTAGGTTAGGATTTATTTTACAGGTAATTTTGTAATTATTTTAACTAGGTAGCTATTAAATAGTAAATAGCTATAGTACCTAGTTAAAATAAATACAAAGTTACCTGTAAAATAAATATAAATCCTAAAATAGCTTCAATACAATTATTAGTTATATTGGAGCTATATTAGGGTTTATTTTACAGGTAAGTATTTAGTTTGAAATAGGAATACTTTAGTTAATAAGATTTAATTTATTTTGTTAGATTAAAATTATATTTAACTTAGGGGGGTGTTAGGGTTAGGGTTAGACTTATCTTTAGGGGTTAATACATTTATTATAGTAGCAGCAAGGTCCGGTCGGCAGATTAGGGGTTAATACTTGAAGTTAGGTGGCGTCGATGTTAGGGAGGGCAGATTAGGGGTTAATAACATTTATTCTAGTGTTTGTGAGACGGGAGTGCAGCAGTTTAGGGGTTAATACATTTATTATAGTGGCAGCGAGGTCCGGTCGGCAGATTAGGGGTTAATAAGTGTAGTTAGGTAGCGGCAATGTTGGGGGGGGGCAGATTAGGGGTTAATAAATATAATATTGGGGTCGACGGTGTAAGGGGCAGCAGATTAGGGGTTCATAGGGATAATGTAGGTGGCGGCGATGTGCGGTCGGCAGATTAGGGGTTAAACATATTTTTTAGAGTGGGGGGACCTTGGTTTAGGGGTACATAGGTAGTTTATGGGTGTTAGTGTACTTTAGAGCACAGTAGTTAAGAGCTTTATAATCCGGCGTTAGCCCATAAAGCTCTTAACTACTCACTTTTTTCTGCGGCTGGAGTCTTGTCGGTAGAGGCTCTACCACTCACTTCAGCCAAGACTCTAAATACCAGCGTTAGGAAGATCCCATTGAAAATATAGGATACGCAATTGGCGTAAAGGGATCTGCGGTATGGAAAAGTCGTGGCTTGAAAGTGAGAAGTAGACCCTTTCCTGCCTGACTCTAAATACCAGCGGGCTGCCAAAAGCAGCGTTAGGACCCCTTAACTCTGCTATTTACGGCTAACGCAGAACTCTAAATCTAGGCGTTTATTAGGGATTGCGGCGGGAGATCGCGGTTGACAGGTAGATAGACATTGCGCATGCGTTAGGTGTTAGGTTTTATTTTGCAGCTAGTTTAGGGAGTTACGGGGCTCCAATACACAGCGTAAGGCTTACTATGCCTTTGTGGCGAGGTGAAAATGGAGTAAGATTTCTCCATTTTCGCCACGTAAGTCCTTACGCTGCGTATTGGTTACCAAACTGTGCTGGTTTGGTATACCTGTCTATGGGCCAAAAAACTACGGCCGAAGGCAGAAATATACAAGCGTAACTTCTATGTTACACCGTATATGTGATAACAAACCAGCGCAAAATTTGGTGTCGCCGGCTTTTGCGGGTGACGATTTATATCGGATCGAGGCCCATATTGATTACTTCTCTTTCTGCTCTATTAATAATTCTACTCTGATAACCTCTGGCAGACAACCTCTCTTTCAGGCCTGGCTCATGAGTCCTGCTTATTATGGGCATAGTTGGATCTGTCTGGTTTATATTAAAAAAAATTAAAATCAGTAGTAAAGTACCGGTCACCGGCAGACCCTCACCCTTCCGAGACCCCACTAACTCTGTGACCCCATTCCAGGTTTTCCGACCTGCTCCAGTCAGTCGGTCGACTTCACTGGTCATCTGCGGCTCACTCAGACTGTCACCTCATGTGGCTCAGATGGAGGCAGTTCACTTGGAGAGTTGGAGATGTCAGACGGCTGTGGGTGGCTTATCCCGCATGATTTCTCCCTCTTAGAGTGAATGATGTGACGTCAGCAGCACAGGCGCAGCTGTGCAACTTAGGCAAGTGAAGATGTGAGCTCTGCCTCCCCCTCGTCACCTCCAGTCCTTCACTGAGCTCTGAGCTCTCTGATAGGCTAAAGAAAGAAACTAGGCTATAAAATAAAATATAAGCAATATCATATGCCAGACGGCCGGGCCAGCCCAGAGTGGGAGGAGCAGGGGGGTGGCAGTGCGGCACACAGGTCTCTCAGGATCATTAAGGATTGGAAGTGTATATAAACAGACTGACATGTTTTGTTGCGACAGACGCGCAGATGATCAGATCAAATTTAAAAAAAATAAAAATGCATTTTTTTTTATCATAGGCACGGCAGCAGTCAGCAACTCGGCACCGCTCTCAGCGCCCCCATGCCCTTGCACTCTAAGGCGGCTGCCTCAGTTGCCTAATATGCATACCAGGATGTAAAATCCCCTGATGATATTTCCCCTTTTTATTAATAAAAATCTATTATTACTAATGGAGAGAGAGAGAGAAAGAGATGTTTATTTAAGAGTTAACGTTTTTGTGGAGTAACCCTCGTCCTCAGACTCCTGTGAAAAACAAGTGTACAATACACTTACCAAACTGTGGAAGATATAGCCAGAGGTCAGTCCCAACGCCACCGGCCCTCACGCTGCAGCGCCAGGAGGGAAGCCGGAAGTGCTACTAATGGCATCACCACGTTAGCGCCGGCAGTGCTCGAACCGCCCTGTGTGACAATAATCAAAAGAAACAATGTATTAGGAGATACTTCCTTAGTGATACAATCTTAATATTACTAGTGAAACATATACAGTGGGAATGTGATCTATTCAAAATATCCTCACATTAAACACTAAACGCTAAAAATGTTAAGGGAGAAGGGAGCAGGTGAACGTCAAGTAATCGCACAATTTATTGGGAAGGGGCTGAAAAGGCAGTACTAGGTAAATCAAGCTCCCGCTAACCAGATTAAACCTATTATGGTTGTACTATAGCTAGAGTGACTCAAATGGATAACCCAAGTCACTCTTGAGAAGCTAAGCCATAAACAACGTCTAATACCTACTCATTATTAAAATTAAATTACAACAATCTCTATGATATACTTGGTTTTAAAGGGGAGGCTAAGGGGAAAAATTTTGATCATAAAGTAGGTTTACAGATAACTATGCCAGTCCAAGTGGGTATTGAGTCCTTTTGGCACTAATGTCTACAATTCATGAGTCCCTCTGGCTTCTATTTGGAGAAGTAATTTGCCCCTGTCACCCCCTCTAGTGGTAGATGTAACAGGATCTATCAGTGTATACTTCAGATCCTTGACTGTATGGCCAGCTTGTAGGAAATAGCAGGCAAAAACGGTTGTTCCGAGGTTCTTTATCAATAGCTGTTCTTATTGATGACCTATGATGTGACATCCTGGTGTGGAGGTCATCAGAGGTTTTTCCTACACAAAACAATCCGCAAATGCAATGAAGGAGATATACCACATGAGTAGTGGTGCATGTCATCCAGTGTCTGTGGTAATATTTTCTCTTCTTATATGGATGTGAGAGATAATGGCTTGTATATAATGCACTGCAAGTGGTGCATCCCAAACACCTGAAGGAACCTGTTTTTTTGGTCTGTAGCCAAGTTGATTTTTTGTAACACTGTATGGGGTCTGTATGGACCAACCAGTCCCGTAAGTATCTTGCTCTTTTAAAACCTCCTCTAGGGGGTGGGAAATCTTAGAGCAGTAGCGTAGGATCTGTGGTGATTATTTGCCAGTTTTTTCTTAGACTTGTCGCTATACCTTGTTTGTCATGCATATAGGTGGTGGTAAAGGTAAGTCTAGGCTGAGTATGCCCCACTTCCATTCACTGTGGTGTTTCCATTAGAGCCTGTTTCATATGATTCAATTTTTCAGCTGGATATCCCCTTTGCATGAATCTATTCTTCATCTCATCCAGTTGTCTTATCGTATTTTGTTCCTCTGTATTGTTTCTTAGAACTCGCTTGAATTGCGAGTTGGGTAATGCTCTTTTCAAAGCCGGAGGGTGACAGCTGGTATAATGGAGGAGGGATTTTCTATCAGTCTCCTTTTTATATAGGGTAGACTGAAGCTTGCCTTGTCCTCTATAAAGATGAAGATCCCAGAAGTCTATGGCGGAAGTGCTGTAGTTCATTTTGAACTTAATATCGGGAGATGTTTGATTTAGTTGTTGAAACCATATCAGTAATTCTGTTTCGGTACCACGTCAAATTATTATCAAGTTGTCTATGTACCATTTGAATAATTTAAAGGGACAGTCTAGGCCAAAATAAACTTTCATGATTCAGATAGAGCATGTCATTTTAAACAATTTTACAATTTACTTTTATCACCAATTTTGCTTTGTTCTCTTGGTATTCTTAGTTGAAAGCTTAATCTAGGAGGTTCATATGCTAATATCTTAGACCTTGAAGGCCACCTCTTTTCAGAATGCATTTGAACAGTTTTTCACCACTAGAGGGTGTTAATTCATGTATTTCATATAGATAACACTGTGCTCGTGCACGTGAAGTTATCTGGGAGCAGGCAGTGATTGGCTAAACTGCAAGTCTGTCAAAAGAACTGAAATAAAGGGGCAGTTTGCAGAGGCTTGGATACAAGATAATCACAGAGGTTAAAAGTATGTTATTATAACTGTGTTGGTTATGCAAAACTGGGGAATGGGTAATAAAGGGATTATCTAAATTCTGGTGTAGACTGTCCCTTTAATTTCTTTGAAAAGTGTGGTATTTTTGGTCTCGAACTCTGACATAAACAAATTGTCATAGGATGTGGCCACATTGGACCCCATCGCCGTGCTTGTAAGCTGTAGGTATAGTTGTTTCTCAAACTTAAAGTAATTTTTGGTCAAGCAGAACTCTAGCAAAGTCAGTAGTACTTCTACTGGAGGTCGCACATATGGTATCTTTGTAGCTGTTGTTTAACTGCTCTGAGTTCCTGTTGGTGAGGGATAGCTGTGTAAAGACTTGCAACATCTAGTGTTACAAAGATATCTGTATCTTCAAGTGGTTCAAGTCCATTCAATTTGGTAAGGAGCATACTGGAATCTAATAAAAAGGTGTCCATCCGTTTGACCAATGGCTGCAGATGTATGTCCACAAATTTGGCTAGTGCTTGATGTAGAGACTGTATAGCCGACACTATTGGTCTCCCTAGAGGTTGGTTTAGTCTTTTATGAATCTTTGGTACGGTATAAAATACCGGTACCCTAGGATAAGGTGTTTTTAGAAATTCCAGCTCCTGTTTTGTTATGTATCCATTGTTGAAGGTCTGTTCCAAATACTTGACAATTTTCTCTTTAAAGCTTCATGTGGGAAGCCTACGATAGATCTCTGGGTCCTCCAGTTGGGACAGGGCCTCCTCCCTATAGTCCTTATAGTTTTAGAGGACTATGGCCCCACCCTTATCTGCTTCCAATCAGCTAATAGGATTGACCTTGCATTCTATTGGCTGTTCCAATCTTAATGTTAATTTAATCCCCCTTTTTTATTTTATTAGGGGGATTAGATTAGGTGTAATTAGTTTTAAAAAAAATTAATTATTTTTTTATTTTCTGTAATTTAGTGTTTGTTGTTTTTCGTACTTTAGTTTATTTAATTTAATTGTATTTAATTGTAGTTAGTTTAGGTAATTAATTTAATTATAGTGTATTGTTAGGTGTAATTGTAACTTAGGTTAGGGTTTATTTTACAGGTAAATTTGTATTTATTTTCGCTAGGTAGTTATTAAATAGTTAATAACTATTTAATAACTATTCTACCTAGTTAAAATAAATACAAAGTTGCCTGTAAAATAAAAGTAAACCCTAAGATGGCTACAATGTAATTATTAGTTATATTGTAGCTATCTTATGGTTTATTTTATAGGTAAGTATTTAGTTTTAAAAAGGATTAATTTATTTAATTGTAGTAATTTTATTTTGTTTTATTTAAATTATATTTAAGTTGGGGGGGGTTAGGGGTAGGGTTAGACTCCTAACTACACATTAAAAAGACTTATACACTGTGACTTATTCATTTCTCATTATATCCGCTTTGGTGAAACAAAAAGATAATTTGTTAATTTAAGGATTTGAGAATCTTGATGTAATAGTGGTGTCTGAAAGGTCCCTAAATTTTTTATTTTTTTTTAGACTACAGTAACATTTTACTCACAACAAAGGACATACCTCAGCATACAACATTGGTGCAGAGTTTTTATTTATATGCAAGCAACTTACCTCATATTTGATTGAGGGTGAAAAATGTAAGCATATTTGATTTGTACATAATAAATTTGCTTTTTATATAAACAGTATTATGCTATGTGCCTTTCTTTTTCTTTCCTACCTACTACTGATACGATTGCATGAGGGGACTGAGATTCTCGCCATCAGGAGAAAGATAAAGAAAGAAAACTGAGAGAGTCCAGGATTTCCATTCCTGCAACACTAGGAGAAAGACAAAGAAGGAGAACAAAGAGAGTCCAGGATTTCCATTTCTACAAAGAAAATATCTACAAAAGATACCATTGCCTGAAGAGCCAAGGGATCACCTTACAAGAGCAGACATCTTACCTCATACGATTGAGGTACCCTCCGGTAAGCTTAATACTTACCTTTAACAAGGAATTGTTGAAAATTACAGAAAATAACTTTTTTGTTTAAAGGAACGTTTATAGATAACTCTGTATACTTCTAGCAGTCACTCCAGAGAGAAAAATTAGACCAGCATCTTACTGGATTACAATGTATAGCTGTGTGCCTTTCTCTTAGTTTAGATTTCCACTTTCCTATTGCTATAGATGAATATATATATATATATATATATATATATATATAATTTTATATTATATATATATATATATATATATATATATATATATATATATATTGTCAGGACAATTGTCTGGTAAAATTCAACATTTTGATATTGCATATTAATTACATATGTCTGTGCTATATAATATAGGGATAAAATTTATCATGTGTAGTTACATATATATTATTTTTCATTATTAATATATAGCTATTAGCTAGTGTTGCTTCTCAGTATATAACTGCTTACGGTAAAGTTTTTGTACTATAACAAAATAATTAATGCTTAGTTATTATAATAATCAATGTCCCCAACATAGCTGCATGATTCCTATCATTATATTATTGATATAAATATCCACAAATATCCCCATGTTTTTCATACATGGTTCCAGTAAGTCTCTTTTTCTATAAACATTAGTGGGGTTCAACCTTGGTTAATGGACAAATAGAGATACTGACTTGTTTTTCAGAATATATTTACAAAATACATATTTGTCTATTATAGCTTAGTGACGAGTGCCATCTTCCGAGGGAAAAATATTTTGACTGCTAAATCTTAGCTCATTAACAAAAATGTTGATTAATCTGTAATTAGTATTAGCCAATCATTTATTTGAAACCTAACCTTTTCAGTGGGGGTGGAGTTAAGAGTTTTCCATAAAATACACACTCACCCACAAAAGGGAGGTAGGGACACAAGCAGACGGCACACTGAGCCTGCATGATGACCACACCCTATCCAGAGAAGATGGGAGGCTAAGCTGACCAGATAGACAAGTCAGGATAATGGCAAGAGAGGGTCCAGGGGTAATCTAAGAGGGTCTTTTTACACTGAACCCCCGTGAAGGATCCCACAATGTTGATAAGTATGAAACAAACCTTTATGAAACAGTTTTATTAATATCATTTATACTCTTTACATTTATATTCAAAGTTTTATTATTGAATCAGGTGAGTTAATCAATTCTGGTTTGCCCTTTATAGTCACAAATATTTTGTTAGGTAATTCCTGTTAACCTGGTCTTATCTGTCGACAATAACACTGGGTCAATCAGGAATCTGGTAATAATATAATATTCTTATGGTTTGCCAGGATTATTAGTTTACCTAATTCTTGCCAGCTATGCTGAGAATTTAAATAACAAAAGTTTCTGTTTCTCTATTATACATGCAAGCTACTGCAAATAAAATAATTTAGTGATTGTTTTCATTAGTTTTAACCTGATAATCATTAAATCATTGTGATGATGTATGCTTATTGATTTGCTTTATTCAAATATTGCTTATTATTTCTAATAATTCTTTTAATAAACTAAGTTTGCTTATTGATCTAGTCTCAGTTTAATTAATAGACAAATCAGAACTAAAATGATTCAGGTTTTATATTTATTATCCTTTGCAAATGGTATAATTCAGAGTGTTATTAAATTGCACTCATTGCCCCTGCAAAGTTGGTAACCACTATTATATATATAATGAGTTACATTATCAGAATGATATAGAGGTTCCATAATATTTATTGTGTCTAAACACATAATACACTTTGCGGGTACACTACTGAAATAATAATACAAATAATAATACTAATAATAAGGATAATATTCACAACATTATATTTGGAGGCACAGCGGAGAGTTCAAAGGCTCTATTAATAATTTTTTTGTTGTTGTTGAAATAATTAGCATTTATCAGGTTTAAGTGTAAATTTTATATTTTTAAGCACTAAACAGTGTTTTTCCTTTAAAGGGACAGTCTACACCAGAATTTTTATTGTTTTAAAAGATAGATAATCCCTTTATTACCCATTCCCCAGTTTTGCATAACCAACACAGTTATAATAATATACTTTTAACCTCTGTGATTATCTTGTATCTAAGCCTCCGCAAACTGCCCCTTTATTTCAGTTTTTTTGACAGACTTGCAGTTTAGCCAATCAGTGCCTGCTCCTAGATAACTTCACGTGCACGAGCACAGTGTTATCTATATGAAATACGTGAACTAACACCCTCTAGTGGTGAAAAACTGTTAAAATGTATTCTGAGAAGAGGTGGCCTTCAAGGTCTAAGAAATTAGCATATGAACCTCCTAGGTTTAGCTTTCAACTAAGAATACCAAGAGAACAAAGCAAAATTGGCGATAAAAGTAAATTGGAAAATTGTTTAAATTTACATGCTCTATCTGAGTCATGAAAGTTTATTTTGGCCTAGACTGTCCCTTTAAGTAAAAATGAAACTTTGAGCTTGCTTTACTATCCTTGAGAAGAATGAAAACATTGTGAATGTTTTGGTTTTCTTTTTTATAAAAAAAAAGTTCTCTCTTGCGTTTGGCTTTGTCGCAGAGAGAAAAATTTGTACTTTACATTTAAAGTGGCAGTACTGGTGTTTTATGTTATAAAGAATGATAACTATAAATTGCTAACTGCAAGAAACAAGTATTTATATTATATTCTGTCACAGAATCTAACTTAAAACTAATAATTTTATTTCAGTGGCAGTCTGCTGTCAAACTGAATATCACAGATGTTACAGAACTCTTTGTTAAAATATCCCCCCCCCCCAGAGTTCAATAAATAAATGAGATATTATTTAATGATATAATGAATTGATTTAAGTGACACTTTAACAAATATATAGCTATATGGTTACTAACCAGTCTACAACTATAACTGCAATAAGTGTTATTGCTGCTTAACAGCTAAGTCATGGTCTATAATAAGTAAGTGTCTACAATAAACACCCCTATTAAGGCAATAGGGGACTGCAAACAAAGGATGCAAGATTTATCTGATTCTACTGAATTTACATAACTTGCTAATGTATCTGATTATAGTTTTGATCTAACAAAACTGATTTATTTTACAGTGACAAGACTGGATCAGTTTTTATTTCTTAATAATACAATTTTTTGCAGGGAACTGTGTTTCTACTACAGAAAAATAACATTTTCCCTATTTGTTTGATAAAACAAAGATGTTCTCATGAGACTTATAAGCCTTCTTATCCTGAATTAAGGGTAACGTGAAGTTGCAGGCTGCAAGAAGGGATCTACACTCCTCAGTCAAGAGACCAAACGTCCTGCCTGGAACTGATGATGTCAGGTAGTACCAGATTTTCAAATCATTACTGTATTAAACATACTGTGGTTTTTCTATACTTTAGTTGGGTGACAAACCTAGAGGGGGAAGTAATATTTTCTTTTCCTCTACATAAAAGATTATTAACCTAAGACTAAAATACATCTATAGGCCTAGCATAATAGCTCAATAACTAGGCCTCTTGCTAATCATACTCCTACTGGAAAAAAACTGGATTCTCGATAATGTACCCTTAGGGGAAGGGAACCTTATGAGAGTTGCAATATACTCAGAGCAAGAAAGTAAGACTAAGACAGCTAAACTAAGCTTTGGTCAGACGTGTGTCATGAAGAGTATATAAGGAGCTAAGCTTCTCCAAAGGCACAAAGGTACTTTACCAGTGAAAACCCACCTAGGTATAAATAGGGTAAGAAAGGTACATTTTAGGCTTGAAATGCCGTACCTAAAGTTTCCTCAGGGTTGTAGAGTCCCCTTTAGAAGGAATACCCTGCCTAAGGTTAATAGGGTGTATATGGTTTAAAAGTCTTACGCCTAGATTTAGAGTTCTGCGGCCAAAGGGGTGTGTTAGCTACGCGTCCTTTTTTCCCCCCGCACCTTTTAAATACTGCTGGTATTTAGAGTTCACAGAATGGCTGGGTTTTCAGTGCGTTAGGCTCCAAAAAGGGAGCGTAGAGCATAATTTAACGCCACTGCAACTCTAGATACCAGCGGTGCTTACGGACGCGGCCAGCTTCAAAAACGTGCTCGTGAACGATTCCCCCATAGAAAACAATGGGGCCATTTGAGCTGAAAAAAAACCTAACACCTGCAAAAAAGCCGCGTTCAGCTCCTAACGCAGCCCCATTGTTTTCTATGGGGAAACACTTCCTACGTCTGCACCTAACACCCTAACATGTACCCCGAGTCTAAACACCCATAACCTTACACTTATTAACCCCTAATCTGCCGCCCCTGCTATCGCTGACACCTGCATATATTTTTTAACCCCTAATCTGCCGCTCCGTAAACCGCTGCTACCTACATTATCCCTATGTACCCCTAATCTGCTGCCCCTAACACCGCCGACCCCTATATTATATTTATTAACCCCTAATCTTCCCCCCTCAACATCGCCTCCACCTGCCTACACTTATTAACCCCTAATCTGCCGAGCGGACCGCACCGCTACTATAATAAAGTTATTAACCCCTAATCTGCCTCACTCCCGCCTCAATAACCCTATAATAAATAGTATTAACCCCTAATCTGCCCTCCCTAACATCGCTGACACCTAACTTCAAGTATTAACCCCTAATCTGCCGACCGAATCTCGCCGCTACTGTAATAAATGGATTAACCCCTAAAGCTAAGTCTAACCCTAACCCTAACACCCCCCTAAGTTAAATATAATTTAAATCTAACAAAATAAATGAACTCATTAAATAAATTATTCCTATTTAAAGCTAAATACTTACCTGTAAAATAAACCCTAATATAGCTACAATATAAATTATAATTATATTATAGCTATTTTAGGATTTATATTTATTTTACAGGTAACTTTGTATTTATTTTAACCAGGTACAATAGCTATTAAATAGTTAAGAACTATTTAATAGCTAAAATAGTTAAAATAATTACAAAATTACCTGTAAAATAAATCCTAACCTAAGTTACAATTAAACCTAACACTACACTATCAATAAATAAATTAAATACAATATCTACAAATAAATACAATTAAATAAACTAACTAAAGTACAAAAAATAAAAAAGAACTAAGTTACAAAAAATAAAAAAATATTTACAAACATTAGAAAAATATTACAACAATTTTAAACTAATTACACCTACTCTAAGCCCCCTAAAAAAATAACAAAGACCCCCAAAATAAAAAAAATGCCCTACCCTATTCTAAATTACAAAAGTTCAAAGCTTTTTTACCTTACCAGCCCTGAAAAGGGCCCTTTGCGGGGCATGCCCCAAAGAATTCAGCTCTTTTGCCTGTAAAAAAAAACATACAATACCCCCCCCAACATTACAACCCACCACCCACATACCCCTAATCTAACCCAAACCCCCCTTAAATAAACCTAACACTAAGCCCCTGAAGATCTTCCTACCTTATCTTCACCTCGCCAGGTATCACCACCGATCGGTCCTGGCTCCTAAATCTTCATCCAACCCAAACGGGGGCTGACGATCCATAATCCTGCGGCTGAAGAGGTCCAGAAGAGGCTCCAAAGAATCAGCCAATAGAATGCAAGCTCAATCTGATTGGCTGATTGGATCAGCCAATCGGATTGAACTTGATTCTGATTGGCTGATTCCATCAGCCAATCAGAATTTTCCTACCTTAATTCCGATTGGCTGATAGAATCCTATCAGCCAATCGGAATTCGAGGGACGCCATCTTGGATAACGTCCCTTAAAGGAACCGTCATTCTTCAGTTGGACGTCGGAGGAAGAAGATTGATCCGCGCTGGAGGTCTTCACGATGGAGCCGTTCCTCATCGGATGAAGATAGAAGATGCCGCTTGGATCAAGATGGTTGCCGGTCTTGATCGCCTCTTCTTCCCGGATAGGATGAAGACTTTGGAGCCTCTTCTGGACCTCTTCAGCCGCAGGATTATGGATCGCCAGCCCCCTTGGGTTGGATGAAGATTTAGGAGCCAGGACCGATCGGTGGTGATACCCGGCGAGGTGAAGATAAGGTAGGAAGATCTTCAGGGGCTTAGTGTTAGGTTTATTTAAGGGGGGTTTGGGTTAGATTAGGGGTATGTGGGTGGTGGGTTGTAATGTTGGGGGGGGTATTGTATGTTTTTTTTACAGGCAAAAGAGCTGAATTCTTTGGGGCATGCCCCGCAAATGGCCCTTTTCAGGGCTGGTAAGGTAAAAGAGCTTTGAACTTTTGTAATTTAGAATAGGGTAGGGCATTTTTTTATTTTGGGGGTCTTTGTTATTTTATTAGGGGGCTTAGAGTAGGTGTAATTAGTTTAAAATTGTTGTAATATTTTTCTAATGTTTGTAAATATTTTTTATTTTTGTACTTTAGTTAGTTTATTTAATTGTATTTATTTGTAGATATTGTATTTAATTAATTTATTGATAGTGTAGTGTTAGGTTTAATTGTAGATAATTGTAGGTATTTTATTTAATTAATTTATTGATAGTGTAGTGTTAGGTTTAATTGTAACTTAGGTTAGGATTTATTTTACAGGTAATTTTGTAATTATTTTAACTAGGTAGCTATTAAATAGTTCTTAACTATTTAATAGCTATTGTACCTGGTTAAAATAATTACAAAGATGCCTGTAAAATAAAGATTAATCCTAAAATAGCTAAGATATAATTATAATTTATATTGTAGCTATATTAGGATTTATTTTACAGGTAAGTATTTAGATTTAAATAGGAATAATTTATTTAATAAGACTTAATTTATTTTGTTAGATAAAAATTATATTTAACTTAGTTGGGTGTTAGGGTTAGAATTAGCTTAAGGGGTTAAAAAATTTATTAGAGTAGCGGTGAGCTCCGATCGGCAGATTAGGTGTTAATACTTGAAGTTAGCTGTCAGCGATGTTAGGGAGGGCAGATTAGGGGTTAATACTATTTATTATAGGGTTATTGAGGCGGGAGTGATGCGGATTAGGGGTTAATACATTTATTATACTAGCGGTGAGCTCCGATTGGCAGATTAGGGGTTAATAATTGTAGGTAGGTGGCGGCGACGTTGTGGGGGGCAGATTAGGGGTTAATAAATATAATATAGGGGTCGGCGGTGTTAGGGGCAGCAGATTAGGGGTACATAAGGTTAACGTAGGTGGCGGCGCTTTGCGTTCGGCAGATTAGGGGTTAATTATTGTAGGTAGCTGGCGGCGACATTGTGGGGGGCAGGTTAGGGGTTAATAAATATAATATAGGGGTCGGCAGTGTTAGGGGCAGCAGATTAGGGGTACATAAGTATAACGTAGGTGGCGGTCGGCAGATTAGGGGTTAAAAATAATTAATCGAGTGGCGGCGATGTGGGGGGACCTCGGTTTAGGGGTACATAGGTAGTTTATGGGTGTTAGTGTACTTTAGAGCACAGTAGTTAAGAGCTTTATAAACCGGCGTTAGCCCAGAAAGCTCTTAACTACTGACTTTTTTCTGCGGCTGGAGTTTTGTCGTTAGATTTCTAAAGCTCACTTCAGCCACGACTCTAAATACCAGCGTTAGAAAGATCCCATTGAAAAGATAGGATACGCAAATGACGTAAGGGGATCTGCGGTATGGAAAAGTCGCGGCTGGAAAGTGAGCGTTAGACCCTTTAATGACTGGCTCCAAATACCAGAGGGCGGTAAAAACCAGCGTTAGGAGCCTCTAACGCTGGTTTTCACGGCTACCGCCCAACTCTAAATCTAGGCCTAAAAGAGCAAAACTGAAAAGGGTCCTTAGTATAGGGTAAACCTTTTAAAAGAAGCTATTAAAGTTTCTTAAATTAGTCCAGGGTCAAACAAGACATTTACTAGGCCAAAGTAAATAAACAAACTGAAGGTAAATATGAAGCTGTTGATAAGTCTGAAACTAAAACTAGCTTATATTACTTGCTCAATTAAACCAATGGATGAAATGTTTTTTTACCATATATTCTGAGTACTATACTTTAATAGTTACACTGCTCAGAAATATCTAGAGGGGTGATTGTTGATACTAATCACCTGTTTGGAACTGTATTAAAACTAATATGACAATAAACAAGTGGTATAGTTAATATACCACTGTATCTATGTAACTGCAAATGGATATGATATCCTTATCAATTATTATTTTACAAATATATTCTAAAGGACTATGGCTTGAAACAAATCTGCTTATTAACTAAGGATGATTTGTTTTATTTTTATTCCAGGTATCAACTTATTCTTGCTGAAAAAAGAGTGACAGGTATGACAATATCATACTTAATATGTGAAAACTGCATCCAAGTAAAGCATTACTATGATGAAATGACAAAATGTTGTATGTTTAATATTTTTTTTTTTTTTTTCAGGTCTCACATCCCATAGCAAGTAGAGATGTGATGTGACATCACTTTATAGAAATATACTTAATGTGCTATTTCATATGTCAAGCTTAAACTGACAGATGCTTGATCCAAGGAGAGATAACCATTAAAGGGAACATCATGTTCTGGGCCATCCTCATACAGTGCCAAGTGTTCCTCATGGATCCATGATCTCTATCAAATACCTGATCCACGCGATGGAAGCCTGATACAGACACAACCATGATGTTTAATCAACCAAAAAAACAACACAATAACTTGTTATACAGTTGCTGCACACATTCTCCTGGGCTACATACACAGAAATAAAGTTGTTCTGAAACAATCTGGTGGTTTAATCCTGACAGTAACCTAAGAGGGTCTTTTTACACTGAACCCCCGTGAAGTATCCCACAATGTTGAAAGTATGAAACAAACCTATATGAAACAGTTTTATTAATATGATTTATGCTCTTTACATTTATATTCAAAGTTTTATTATTGAATCAGGTGAGTTAATCAATTCTGGTTTGCCCTTTATAGTCACAAATATTTTGTTAGGTAATTCCTGTTAACCTGGTCTTATCTGTCGACAATAACACTGGGTCAATCAGGAATCTGGTAATAATATGATTTTCTTATGGTTTGCCAGGATTATTAGTTTACCTAATTCTTGCCAGCTATGCTGAGAATTTAAATAACAAAAGTTTCTGTTTCTCTATTATACATGCAAGCTACTGCAAGTAAAATAATTTAGTGATTGTTTTCATTAAATCATTGTAATGATGAATGCTTATTGATTTGCTTTATTCAAATATTGCTTATTATTTCTAATAATTATTTTAATAAACTAAGTTTGCTTATTGATCTAGTCTCAGTTTAATTAATAGACAAATCAGAACTAAAAGGATTCAGGTTTTATATCTATTATCCTTTGTAATTGGTATAATTCAGAGTGTTATTAAATTGCACTCATTGCCCCTGCAAAGTTGGTAACCGCTCTTATATATATAATGAGTTACATTAACAGAATGATATAGAGGTTCCATAATATTTATTGTGTCTAAACACTTTGCGGGTACACTACTGAAATAATAATACAAATAATAATAATAATAATAAGGATGATATTAACAACATATATATATGTATTGATATATGTTTTACAAAAAAATCATATATATATATATATATATATATAAAGAAATGTCTATTTATGAATAAATATAACATATTCTTCTACGTGAAGAACATTGGAATTTGAAATATTCGTATTTTTATATCGGGTTAGCGCACTTGAGAAAATACAAATACTGGAAAGTGTTAGGATATAGCGCCTAAAATTCTGTCACCTTGGTCTTGATAAAGGCCTACATATTTGGCCGAAACACATTGACAAGCAGCTGGTAAGCTCTATTCCAATCTTTTAATATAGGCTTGGACGGTCTGCACATTGTTTTATATTTTCACAGGACACCATATCAGGATTCAGAAGGGAAAAACAAAGGGATCATTAGGATTCAACAGGATCACCATCATGGCACTTCTCACCACTAGGAAACAAGTTTTGTTTCTTAGTTGAAAGCTTAACCTAGGAGGTTCATATGCTAATTTCTTAGAACTTGAAGCCCACCTCTTTCAGATTGCATTTTAACAGTTTTTCACCACTAGAGGGTGTTAGTTCACATATTTCATATAGATAACACTGTGCTCGTGCACGTAAAGTAATCTGGGAGCAGGCACTGATTGGCTAGACTGCAAGTCTGTCAAAGCAACTGAATAAAGGGGCTGTTTGCAGAGGCTTAGATACAAGATAATCACAGAGGTTAAAAGTATATTATTATAACTGTGTTGGTTATGCAAAACTGGGAAATGGGTAATAAAGGGATTATCTATCTTTTAAAACAATAACAATTCTGGTGTAGACTGTCCCTTTAATTGCAATCTTCTACTTGGATTGCACATCCCACCACAAATTTTCATATTTTCACTTGGATTGTGACATTAACATTTTTTGGCTTCAATTTTCCATTTCACATTTTTTGCTTCAAGGTTCACACATTTTTTTTTTCATTTTTTCACCTCATTTTTATTTTTATTTGCATTCACTTTCGCCTAGATTTAGAGTTTTTTCGGTAAAAATCCGCGTAGCTAACGCCGCTTTTTCTGCCAACGCACCCTTAAGACAACGCTAGTATTTAGAGTTGTCTGAGGGGCTGCGTTAGGCTCCAAAAAGGGTGCGTTGAGCCTAATGTACCGCCACTTCAACCCTCAATACTAGCGTTGCTTACGGTAGCGGTAAGTAGCTAAAACATACTTGTGCACGATATTCCCATAGGAAACAATGGGGCAGTTTGGGCTGAAAAAAACCCTAACACCTGCAAAAAAGCAGCGTTCAGCTCCCAACGCAGCCCCATTGTTTCCTATGGGGAAACACTTTCTAAGTCTGCACCTAACACCCTAACATGAACCCTGAGTCTAAACACCCCTAACCTTAAACTTATTAATCCCTAATCTGCCGCCCCCGCTATCGCTGACACCTGCATTATATTATTAACCCCTAATCTGCCGCTCCGTTTATACCTATGTACCCCTAATCTGCTGCCCCTAACATCGCCGACCCCTATATTATATTTATTAACTCCTAATTTGCCCCCCCCCAACGTCGCCGCTACCTTACCTACACTTATTAACCCCTAATCTGCCGACCGTACCTCCCCGCTACTCTAATAAAGTTATTAACCCCTAAACCGCCACACTCCAGCCTCGCAAAAACTATAATAAATAGTATTAACCCCTAATCTGCCCTCCCTAACATCGCCGCCACCTAACTTCAAGTATTAACCCCTAATCTGCCGACCGGACCTCGCCGCTACTATAATAAATGTATTAACCCTAAAGCTAAGTCTAACCCTAACACCCCCCTAAATTAAATATAATTTTAATCTAACAAAATAAATTAAATATTATTAACTAAATATTCCTATTTAAATCTAAATACTTACCTGTAAAATAAACCCTAATATAGCTACAATATAACGAATAATTATATTGTAGCTATTTTAGGATTTATATTTATTTTACAGGCAACTTTGTATTTATTTAAACTATGTACAATAGCTATTAAATAGTTATTTACTATTTAATAGCTACCTAGTTAAAATAATTACAAAATTACCTGTAAAATAAATCCTAACCTAAGTTACAATTAAACCAAACACTACACTTTCAATAAATTAAATCAATTAACTACAAGTACCTACAATTACCTACAATTAAATAAACTAAACTAAATTACAAAAACAAACAAACACTAAATTACAAAAAATAAAAAAAGATTACAAGAATTTTAAGCTAATTACACCTACTCTAAGCCCCCTAATAAAATAACAAAGCACCCCAAAATTAAAAAATTTCCCTACCCTAATCTAAATTAAAAAAGTTAACAGCTCTATTACCAGCCCTTAAAAGGGCTTTTTGCGGGGCATGCCCCAAAGAAATCAGCTCTTTTGCCTGTAAAAAAAACACAATACCACCCCCCAACATTACAACCCACCACCCACATACCCCTACTCTAACCCAAACCCCCCTTAAATAAACCTAACACTACCCCCTGAAGATCTCCCTACCTTGAGTCGTGTTCACCCAGCCGGGCACCGATGGACCAAAAGAGGACATCCGGAGCGGCAGAAGTCTTCATCCTATCCGGGCAGAAGAGGACATCCGGACCGGTAGACATCTTCATCCAAGCGGCATCTTCTATCTTCATCCATCCGGAGCGGAGCGGAGCCATCTTCTTCCAGCCAACGCGGATCCATCCTTCTTCCACGATGCCTACTCGCCGAATGAAGGTTCCTTTAAATGACGTCATCCAAGATGGCGTCCCTCGAATTCCGATTGGCTGATAGGACTCTATCAGCCAATCGGAATTAAGGTAGGAAAAATCTGATTGGCTGATTGAATCAGCCAATCAGATTCAAGTTCAATCGGATTGGTTGATCCAATCAGCCAATCAGATTGAGCTTGCATTCTTTTGGCTGTTCATGTACGTGCATTTTTTAATTTTTCTTTTTTCTTTTTTGAGCGGCTTCACACACCAGCTCACACATTATCCAGCAGCATCAAGGTTTATGCTTTAAGGTTTTAACATTTGAATGTTTTAATATTGTTTTAACAATTGATTGTTTATAATTGGATGTTTTAGTACCATTCATTTAAGTACTATTTTATTTGTTTAATGTGGATCCACACTTTTATCGTATGTATTAGACAGTTTTAAGACGCAAAATAGATATTTTACCTTGCCTTTTAGGCGCTTTGAACACATCACACACAGACTCGCACTTGAGAAAATACAACAGGTTTGCGCGCAAGTAGGGTGTTAAGTTTTTTTCCCCTTTTTGCGCTCCATTGAAGTCTATTTGGAAAACGCTAACACAATCATAATATTCTAAGTTTGGCTATTTGCATGCATTGGGCTAGCGCACACTCACTAAAAGCTTAATTCTATTGAGGTTAACACACAAGCGGGAGTGAAAAATAACTCTCCACTCGTAATCTAGCCCAGTATAAGAGGTTAAAAATGATATGGAAAGACAATAGTAAAAAAAAAAAAAAAAATAAAGCAAACAAACTAAAAAATGATATTAAAGATAAAGTTTAAGTTAATTTCCATATGCAAAAACCCTTCATCTTTTAATTCTTTATACCTATATAATATATACATTGTAGATTTTATTATTTATAGAAGGGTATCTACAGTGTTTCCATTAAAAAGATCTATATTACTAATTATGCTGTAAAACAAAAACCTCAAGTCTCATTGACAGTAGTCAATATGTTATGTTTCATTTAATAAGGTAATAGACAAAAACTGATTGTTCTGGAGCTATGGTCCTTTAATTCTAAATTCTTACATTCTATTCCATTCCTGTCAATTGATACCCATTGTTCAAATGATTTATCTATAAAAATCCACACTTTAATGGGGTTTTTTTTTCAAAGGGACTGTGATCGACTGTGGTATCTCTTAAATAGTAAATATTTCATGACACTTTCTGCAAAATGACCTACTCTGCTTACCCAAATCATAGGCTGACTGTTTAAAAATTATATATTTGCAATTCTGACACACAAATAAAACACTTTCACTCTGTAATTATTGTAGTTATTAGTTTGATATTTTGCAAATATATAATATATAAATATTATAGTTCTGCATTTATTTATTAAGAATGTGTTGCTTTGTACAGGTAGAATTATATATTCTTTAAAAAGAATGGGAAACCATAGGACCTGCATACAAAATAAATAGATATATGAAATATATAATAATGTGTTGTCAGATAATTGCTACATCTCAGCTACATCTGTGAAGTTATTTTTTCTTTTCTCAATGGAATACACTGTGTTATGCTGAATTGGCCAAATATATGATGTTTTTCAATCCCTCTATATCAACTTTGTCATTTGGTATTGATCTCACACATATTGTACGACATGAATTGAAAACTGATAGTGAGATTAGATATCTAGCCACAAATTGCTATCACAGTTATACTACAGATTCCTATGTAAGTGTATTATTTATGTTCACTGCAACAGAGTGGAATGAATACAATTGTATCATAACTGCAAATAGTGATGTCGTGAACAGTTTGCCGGAGAACAGTTCCCAGCGAACATAGCTTGTTTGCTTTCGCCGCGGCGGGCGAACATATGTGATGTTCGATCTGCCCCCTATTCGTCATCATTGAGGAAACTTTGACCCTGTATCTCACAGCATGCAGACACATTTGAGCCAATCAGCAGCAGACACTCCCTCCCAGACCCTCCCAGCTTCTGGGCAGCAGCCATTTTAGATTTATTACGATCCTGCTTTCTTAGTGAGAGGATGGTTAGTGTTGCTGCTCGTTATTTTATAGGGAAATAGATAGCTAGGCTAGTGTATTTAGTGTCCACTACAGTCCTGAAGGACTCATCTAATCTCTTCTGTAAGGACAGCACCCCAAAAAGCCCTTTTTAGGGCTAGAACTTCAGTCTTTTTTTTTTTTTTTTTTTATTTGCATTTGCCTGGCTGTCAGCCTGTGTGTGAGGCTCACAGCATATACTGTGATTAGTGCCACCACTGATATCTGCTTAACCTTAGTGTAAATTTAAAAAAAAAAAAAAAATTAAATCATTTTGCTAGTGTAATCTAATTTCATTTTCTATCAGGCCTGTGTGTCAGGACCACATCATATACTGTGATTAATTGCTCTCTGCCACCACTGATATCTGGTGTAACATTAGTGTGAAATAAAAAAAAACAAAAAACTTTTACATCATTTTGCTAGTGTAATCTAATTTCATTTTCTATCAGGCCTGTGTGTCAGGCTCACAGCATATAATGTGGTTAATTTCTCTGTAATTTCTCTGTGCCACCACTGATATCTGCTTAACAATCATTAGTGTAAATTTTTAAAAAAATCTTTTACATAATTTTGCTAGTGTAATCTAATTTCATTTTCTATCAGGCCTGTGTGTCAGGCCCACATCATATACTGTGATAAATTGCTCTGTGCCACCAGTACCACAGATATCTGGTGTAACATTAGTGTAAAATTAAAAAAAAAAATGTTTACATCATTTTGCTAGTGTAATCTAATTTCATTTTCTATCAGGCCTGTGTGTCAGGCTCACAGCATATACTGTAGTTAATTGCTCTGTGCCACCACTGATATCTGCTTAACATTAGTGTAAATTAAAAAAAAAAAAACTTTTACATCATTTTGCTAGTGTAATCTAATTTCATTTTCCATCAGGCCTGTGTGTCAGGCCCACATCAGATACTATGATTAATTGTTCTGTGCCACCACTGATATCTGGTGTAACATTAGTGTAAATTTAAAAAAAAAATCTTTTACATCATTTTGCTAGTGTAATCTCATTTCATTTTCTATCAGGCCTGTGTGTCAGGCCCACATCATATACTGTGATTAATTGCTCTGTGCCACCACTGATATCTGGTGTAACATTAGTGTAAAATAAAAAAACTTTTACATAATTTTGCTAGTGTAATCTAATTTCATTTTCTATCAGGCCTGTGTGTCAGGCCCACATCATATACTGTGATTAATTCTTCTGTGCCACCACTGATATCTGGTTAACATTATTTTAAATAAAAAAAAAAAAAAACTTTTACATCATTTTGCTAGTGTAATCTAATTTAATTTTCCATCAGGCCTGTGTGTCAGGCCCACATCATATACTGTGATTAAAAGCTCGGTTTCCACCACTTATATCTGGTGTAACATTAGTGTAAATTTTTTTTAAAAAAAACTTTTACATCAGTCCTCTTCTAGTGTTATTTAATTTTAGTTGCCAGGCCAGCCTGGCTGCCACTAGTGCCAGCCTGTGTGTCAGGCTGCCAGCATATACTGTGCCTACTTCCATCCTCTGTGCCACCACTCCTATCTGGTGTAACATTAGTTTAAATTTTGTAAAAAAAAAAACTTTTACATCAGTCTTCTAGTGTTATTTAATTTTAGTTGCCAGGCCAGCCTGCCACTAGTGCCAGCCTGTGGGTCAGGCTGCCAGCACATACTGTGCCTACTTCTATCCTCAGTGCCACCACTCCTATCTGTTGTAACATTAGTGTAACTTTTTTTTAAAAAAACTTTTATATCAGTCTGCTAGTGTTATTTTATTGCAGTTGTCTGTCTGCCAGCGTGTGTGCCAGGCCCACTTTCCAACTAGTGCCACCAATCATGTTTGTTATAACAGTATTGTAAATATTTAAATAAAAACTTTTTTGACTGTGAAACATCAGTCTGCTAGTGCAATTGAATTGCAGTTGCCTGCCTGCCAGCGTATGTGCCAGGCCCACTTGCCAACTAGTGCCACCAATCATATTTGTTATAACAGTATTGTAAATATTTAAAATAAAAACTTTTTTGACTGTGAAACATCAGTCAGCTAGTGTAATCTAATTGCAGTTGCCTTCCCAGCGTGTCTGCCAGGCCCACTTGCCAACTAGTGCCACCAATCATATTTGTTATATTAGTATTGTAAATATTTAAAATAAAAACTTTTTTGACTGTGAATCATCAGTCTGCTAGTGTAATTGAATTGCAGTTGCCTGCCTGCCAGCGTGTGTGCCAGGCCCACTTGCCAACTAGTGCCACCAATCATATTTGTTATAACAGTAGTGTAAATATTTAAAATAAAAACTTTTTTGACTGTGAAAGATCAGTCTGCTAGTGTAATCTAATTGAAGTTGCCTGCCTGCCAGCGTGTGTGCCAGGCCCACTTGCCAACTAGTGCCACCAATCATATTTGTTATAACAGTAGTGTGAATATTTAAAATAAAAACTTTTTTGACTGTGAATCATCAGTCTGCAAGTGCAATTGAATTGCAGTTGCCTGCCTGCCAGTGTGTGTACCAGGCCCACTTGCCAACTAGTGCCACCACTCATATTTGTTATAACAGTATTGTAAATATTTAATAAAAAAACTTTTTTGACTGTGAAACATCAGTCTACTATAGTAATCTAATTGAATTTGCCTGCCAGCGTGTGTGCCAGGCCCACTTGCCAACTAGTGCCAACCATCATATTTGTTATATCAGTAGTGTAAATATTTAAAATAAACACTTTTTTGACTGTGAATCATCAGTCTGCTAGTGCAATTGAATTGCAGTTGCCTGCCTGCCAGCGTGTGTGCCAGGCCCACTTGCCAACTAGTGCCACCACTCATATTTGTTATAACAGTATTGTAAATATTTAATGAAAAAACTTTTTTGACTGTGATACATCAGTCTACTATAGTAATCTAATTGAAGTTGCCTGCCAGTGTGTGTGCCAGGCCGACTTTTCAAGTTAGTGGCACCACTCATATTTGTTGTAACAGTACTTTAATATTTAAAAAATAAACATTTTTTAATTTGAAACATCAGTCTGATTTTTTGTGTCAGGCTCACAGCGTATACTGTGCCCACTTGCCAACTAGTGCCACCAATCATATTTGTTATAACAGTAGTGTAAATATTTAAAATAAAAACTTTTTTGACTGTGAAAGATCAGTCTGCTAGTGTAATCTAATTGAAGTTGCCTGCCTGCCAGCGTGTGTGCCAGGCCCACTTGCCAACTAGTGCCACCAATCATATTTGTTATAACAGTAGTGTGAATATTTAAAATAAAAACTTTTTTGACTGTGAATCATCAGTCTGCAAGTGCAATTGAATTGCAGTTGCCTGCCTGCCAGTGTGTGTACCAGGCCCACTTGCCAACTAGTGCCACCACTCATATTTGTTATAACAGTATTGTAAATATTTAATAAAAAAACTTTTTTGACTGTGAAACATCAGTCTACTATAGTAATCTAATTGAATTTGCCTGCCAGCGTGTGTGCCAGGCCCACTTGCCAACTAGTGCCAACCATCATATTTGTTATATCAGTAGTGTAAATATTTAAAATAAACACTTTTTTGACTGTGAATCATCAGTCTGCTAGTGCAATTGAATTGCAGTTGCCTGCCTGCCAGCGTGTGTGCCAGGCCCACTTGCCAACTAGTGCCACCACTCATATTTGTTATAACAGTATTGTAAATATTTAATGAAAAAACTTTTTTGACTGTGATACATCAGTCTACTATAGTAATCTAATTGAAGTTGCCTGCCAGTGTGTGTGCCAGGCCGACTTTTCAAGTTAGTGGCACCACTCATATTTGTTGTAACAGTACTTTAATATTTAAAAAATAAACATTTTTTAATTTGAAACATCAGTCTGATTTTTTGTGTCAGGCTCACAGCGTATACTGTGCCCACTTGCCCAGTGCCACCACTCATAATTTGTTTAATAGTATTGTAAGTGTACATTTTTTTAAAAATGACAGGCAGAGGTAGGCCACCCCGCAGGTGCCATCGTGGTCGTGGTGCTGTGATTCCCTTAGACCCTACAACTATGCACAGTGTTCAGAGGCCAGGTGCCAGGGACACGAAAAGTTCTGAGGAGGACCTAGTTGAATGGCTAACACAGGACACCCAATCTTCTACAGCTTCCGCTCCTAGTCCTAACCTTGACGAACCATCCACCTCCAGCTGTGCTTCGGGCACCTCTCAAGTCACCAGTGCCACTCGCCTGCCTGTCACCACCATCAACACTAGCACCATAGCCGCTTCACTTGATCTGTCAGAGAAGTTATTAACACATCAGTTTGAAGAAATTAGTGATGCGCAACATCATTGACAGAGGATGTAGATAACAGTGATATGTCTCAGTCAGGCAGCATTACAGACATGGACATACAGTGTGATGATGATGATGATGTTGTACCCGCTGCTGCTTCCTTTGTTGATGTGTCTGATACAAGTGAAGCGGTTGATGATGATGTGTCCATGGATGTCACGTGGGTGCCCGTTAGAGGAGAGAAAAAGAAGAGGGGGAAAGTTCAGATGGGGAGACAGAGAGGAGGAGACGAGTTGGAAGCAGGGGGAGGTCGTCGCAAGGAGCTAGTGGCACAGTCAGACAGCATGCATCGGCACCCGGGGTCAGCCAGACAGCACGCCAATCAACGCATGCTGTTGACACCACCAGAATGCCGTCATTGCAGAGCTCATAATTTTGCTAGTGTAATCTAATTTCATTTTCTATCAGGCCTGTGTGTCAGGCCCACACCATATACTGTGATAAATTGCTCTGTGCCACCAGTACCACAGATATCTGGTGTAACATTAGTGTAAAATTAAAAAAAAAAATGTTTATATCATTTTGCTAGTGTAATCTAATTTCATTTTCTATCAGGCCTGTGTGTCAGGCTCACAGCATATACTGTAGTTAATTGCTCTGTGCCACCACTGATATCTGCTTAACATTAGTGTAAATTAAAAAAAAAAAAACTTTTACATCATTTTGCTAGTGTAATCTAATTTCATTTTCCATCAGGCCTGTGTGTCAGGCCCACATCAGATACTATGATTAATTGTTCTGTGCCACCACTGATATCTGGTGTAACATTAGTGTAAATTTAAAAAAAAAAACTTTTACATCATTTTGCTAGTGTAATCTCATTTCATTTTCTATCAGGCCTGTGTGTCAGGCCCACATCATATACTGTGATTAATTGCTCTGTGCCACCACTGATATCTGGTGTAACATTAGTGTAAAATAAAAAAACTTTTACATAATTTTGCTAGTGTAATCTAATTTCATTTTCTATCAGGCCTGTGTGTCAGGCCCACATCATATACTGTGATTAATTCTTCTGTGCCACCACTGATATCTGGTTAACATTATTTTAAATAAAAAAAAAAAAAAACTTTTACATCATTTTGCTAGTGTAATCTAATTTAATTTTCCATCAGGCCTGTGTGTCAGGCCCACATCATATACTGTGATTAAAAGCTCGGTTTCCACCACTTATATCTGGTGTAACATTAGTGTAAATTTTTTTAAAAAAAAACTTTTACATCAGTCCTCTTCTAGTGTTATTTAATTTTAGTTGCCAGGCCAGCCTGGCTGCCACTAGTGCCAGCCTGTGTGTCAGGCTGCCAGCATATACTGTGCCTACTTCCATCCTCTGTGCCACCACTCCTATCTGGTGTAACATTAGTTTAAATTTTGTAAAAAAAAAAACTTTTACATCAGTCTTCTAGTGTTATTTAATTTTAGTTGCCAGGCCAGCCTGCCACTAGTGCCAGCCTGTGGGTCAGGCTGCCAGCACATACTGTGCCTACTTCTATCCTCAGTGCCACCACTCCTATCTGTTGTAACATTAGTGTAACTTTTTTTAAAAAAAACTTTTATATCAGTCTGCTAGTGTTATTTTATTGCAGTTGTCTGTCTGCCAGCGTGTGTGCCAGGCCCACTTTCCAACTAGTGCCACCAATCATGTTTGTTATAACAGTATTGTAAATATTTAAATAAAAACTTTTTTGACTGTGAAACATCAGTCTGCTAGTGCAATTGAATTGCAGTTGCCTGCCTGCCAGCGTATGTGCCAGGCCCACTTGCCAACTAGTGCCACCAATCATATTTGTTATAACAGTATTGTAAATATTTAAAATAAAAACTTTTTTGACTGTGAAACATCAGTCAGCTAGTGTAATCTAATTGCAGTTGCCTTCCCAGCGTGTCTGCCAGGCCCACTTGCCAACTAGTGCCACCAATCATATTTGTTATAACAGTAGTGTAAATATTTAAAATAAAAACTGTTTTGACTGTGAATCATCAGTCTGCTAGTGCAATTGAATTGCAGTTGCCTGCCTGCCAGCTTGTGTGCCAGGCCCACTTGCCAACTAGTGCCACCAATCATATTTGTTATAACATTATTGTAAATATTTAAGAAAAAAATTTTTTGACTGTGAAACACCAGTCTGCTAGTGTAATCTAATTGAAGTTGCCTGCCTCCCAGTGTGTGCCTGGCCCACTTGCCAACTAGTGCCACCAATCATATTTGTTATATTAGTATTGTAAATATTTAAAATAAAAACTTTTTTGACTGTGAATCATCAGTCTGCTAGTGTAATTGAATTGCAGTTGCCTGCCTGCCAGCGTGTGTGCCAGGCCCACTTGCCAACTAGTGCCACCAATCATATTTGTTATAACAGTAGTGTAAATATTTAAAATAAAAACTTTTTTGACTGTGAAAGATCAGTCTGCTAGTGTAATCTAATTGAAGTTGCCTGCCTGCCAGCGTGTGTGCCAGGCCCACTTGCCAACTAGTGCCACCAATCATATTTGTTATAACAGTAGTGTGAATATTTAAAATAAAAACTTTTTTGACTGTGAATCATCAGTCTGCAAGTGCAATTGAATTGCAGTTGCCTGCCTGCCAGTGTGTGTACCAGGCCCACTTACCAACTAGTGCCACCACTCATATTTGTTATAACAGTATTGTAAATATTTAATAAAAAAACTTTTTTGACTGTGAAACATCAGTCTACTATAGTAATCTAATTGAATTTGCCTGCCAGCGTGTGTGCCAGGCCCACTTGCCAACTAGTGCCAACCATCATATTTGTTATATCAGTAGTGTAAATATTTAAAATAAACACTTTTTTGACTGTGAATCATCAGTCTGCTAGTGCAATTGAATTGCAGTTGCCTGCCTGCCAGCGTGTGTGCCAGGCCCACTTGCCAACTAGTGCCACCACTCATATTTGTTATAACAGTATTGTAAATATTTAATGAAAAAACTTTTTTGACTGTGATACATCAGTCTACTATAGTAATCTAATTGAAGTTGCCTGCCAGTGTGTGTGCCAGGCCGACTTTTCAAGTTAGTGGCACCACTCATATTTGTTGTAACAGTACTTTTAATATTTAAAAAATAAACATTTTTTAATTTGAAACATCAGTCTGATTTTTTGTGTCAGGCTCACAGCGTATACTGTGCCCACTTGCCCAGTGCCACCACTCATAATTTGTTTAATAGTATTGTAAGTGTACATTTTTTTAAAAATGACAGGCAGAGGTAGGCCACCCCGCAGGTGCCATCGTGGTCGTGGTGCTGTGATTCCCTTAGACCCTACAACTATGCACAGTGTTCAGAGGCCAGGTGCCAGGGACACGAAAAGTTCTGAGGAGGACCTAGTTGAATGGCTAACACAGGACACCCAATCTTCTACAGCTTCCGCTCCTAGTCCTAACCTTGACGAACCATCCACCTCCAGCTGTGCTTCGGGCACCTCTCAAGTCACCAGTGCCACTCGCCTGCCTGTCACCACCATCAACACTAGCACCATAGCCGCTTCACTTGATCTGTCAGAGAAGTTATTAACACATCAGTTTGAAGAAATTAGTGATGCGCAACATCATTGACAGAGGATGTAGATAACAGTGATATGTCTCAGTCAGGCAGCATTACAGACATGGACATACAGTGTGATGATGATGATGATGTTGTACCCGCTGCTGCTTCCTTTGTTGATGTGTCTGATACAAGTGAAGCGGTTGATGATGATGTGTCCATGGATGTCACGTGGGTGCCCGTTAGAGGAGAGAAAAAGAAGAGGGGGAAAGTTCAGATGGGGAGACAGAGAGGAGGAGACGAGTTGGAAGCAGGGGGAGGTCGTCGCAAGGAGCTAGTGGCACAGTCAGACAGCATGCATCGGCACCCGGGGTCAGCCAGACAGCACGCCAATCAACGCATGCTGTTGACACCACCAGAATGCCGTCATTGCAGAGCTCATAATTTTGCTAGTGTAATCTAATTTCATTTTCTATCAGGCCTGTGTGTCAGGCCCACACCATATACTGTGATAAATTGCTCTGTGCCACCAGTACCACAGATATCTGGTGTAACATTAGTGTAAAATTAAAAAAAAAAATGTTTACATCATTTTGCTAGTGTAATCTAATTTCATTTTCTATCAGGCCTGTGTGTCAGGCCCACATCATATACTGTGATTAATTGCTCTGTGCCACCACTGATATCTGGTGTAACATTAGTGTAAAATAAAAAAACTTTTACATAATTTTGCTAGTGTAATCTAATTTCATTTTCTATCAGGCCTGTGTGTCAGGCCCACATCATATACTATGATTAATTGTTCTGTGCCACCACTGATATCTGGTGTAACATTAGTGTAAATTTAAAAAAAAAAACTTTTACATCATTTTGCTAGTGTAATCTCATTTCATTTTCTATCAGGCCTGTGTGTCAGGCCCACATCATATACTGTGATTAATTGCTCTGTGCCACCACTGATATCTGGTGTAACATTAGTGTAAAATAAAAAAACTTTTACATAATTTTGCTAGTGTAATCTAATTTCATTTTCTATCAGGCCTGTGTGTCAGGCCCACATCATATACTGTGATTAATTGCTCTGTGCCACCACTGATATCTGGTGTAACATTAGTGTAAAATAAAAAAACTTTTACATCATTTTGCTAGTGTAATCTAATTTAATTTTCCATCAGGCCTGTGTGTCAGGCCCACATCATATACTGTGATTAAAAGCTCGGTTTCCACCACTTATATCTGGTGTAACATTAGTGTACATTTTTTTTTTAAAAAAAACTTTTACATCAGTCCTCTTCTAGTGTTATTTAATTTTAGTTGCAAGGCCAGCCTGGCTGCCACTAGTGCCAGCCTGTGTGTCAGGCTGCCAGCATATACTGTGCCTACTTCCATCCTCTGTGCCACCACTCCTATCTGGTGTAACATTAGTTTAAATTTTGTAAAAAAAAAAACTTTTACATCAGTCTTCTAGTGTTATTTAATTTTAGTTGCCAGGCCAGCCTGCCACTAGTGCCAGCCTGTGGGTCAGGCTGCCAGCACATACTGTGCCTACTTCTATCCTCAGTGCCACCACTCCTATCTATTGTAACATTAGTGTAACTTTTAAAAAAAAAAACTTTTATATCAGTCTGCTAGTGTTATTTTATTGCAGTTGTCTGTCTGCCAGCGTGTGTGCCAGGCCCACTTTCCAACTAGTGCCACCAATCATATTTGTTATAACAGTAGTGTAAATATTTAAAATAAAAACCTTTTTGACTGTGAATCATCAGTCTGCTAGTGCAATTGAATTACAGTTTCCTGCCTGCCAGCGTGTGTGCCAGGCACACTAGCCAACTAGTGCCACCAATCATATTTGTTATAACAGTATTGTAAATATTTAAAATAAAAACTTTTTTGACTGTGAATCATCAGTCTGCTAGTGCAATTGAATTGCAGTCGCCTGCCTGCCAGCGTGTGTGCCAGGCCCACTTGCCAACTAGTGCCACCAATCATGTTTGTTATAACAGTATTGTAAATATTTAAATAAAAACTTTTTTGACTGTGAAACATCAGTCTGCTAGTGCAATTGAATTGCAGTTGCCTGCCTGCCAGCGTATGTGCCAGGCCCACTTGCCAACTAGTGCCACCAATCATATTTGTTATAACAGTATTGTAAATATTTAAAATAAAAACTTTTTTGACTGTGAAACATCAGTCAGTTAGTGTAATCTAATTGCAGTTGCCTTCCCAGCGTGTCTGCCAGGCCCACTTGCCAACTAGTGCCACCAATCATATTTGTTATAACAGTAGTGTAAATATTTAAAATAAAAACTGTTTTGACTGTGAATCATCAGTCTGCTAGTGCAATTGAATTGCAGTTGCCTGCCTGCCAGCTTGTGTGCCAGGCCCACTTGCCAACTAGTGCCACCAATCATATTTGTTATAACATTATTGTAAATATTTAAGAAAAAAAATTTTTTGACTGTGAAACACCAGTCTGCTAGTGTAATCTAATTGAAGTTGCCTGCCTCCCAGTGTGTGCCTGGCCCACTTGCCAACTAGTGCCACCAATCATATTTGTTATATTAGTATTGTAAATATTTAAAATAAAAACTTTTTTGACTGTGAATCATCAGTCTGCTAGTGTAATTGAATTGCAGTTGCCTGCCTGCCAGCGTGTGTGCCAGGCCCACTTGCCAACTAGTGCCACCAATCATATTTGTTATAACAGTAGTGTGAATATTTAAAATAAAAACTTTTTTGACTGTGAATCATCAGTCTGAAAGTGCAATTGAATTGCAGTTGCCTGCCTGCCAGTGTGTGTACCAGGCCCACTTGCCAACTAGTGCCACCACTCATATTTGTTATAACAGTATTGTAAATATTTAATAAAAAAATCTTTTTTGACTGTGAAACATCAGTCTACTATAGTAATCTAATTGAATTTGCCTGCCAGCGTGTGTGCCAGGCCCACTTGCCAACTAGTGCCAACCATCATATTTGTTATATCAGTAGTGTAAATATTTAAAATAAACACTTTTTTGACTGTGAATCATCAGTCTGCTAGTGCAATTGAATTGCAGTTGCCTGCCTGCCAGCGTGTGTGCCAGGCCCACTTGCCAACTAGTGCCACCACTCATATTTGTTATAACAGTATTGTAAATATTTAATGAAAAAACTTTTTTGACTGTGATACATCAGTCTACTATAGTAATCTAATTGAAGTTGCCTGCCAGCGTGTGTGCCAGGCCGACTTGCCAAGTTAGTGGCACCACTCATATTTGTTGTAACAGTACTTTTAATATTTAAAAAATAAACATTTTTTAATTTGAAACATCAGTCTGATTTTTTGTGTCAGGCTCACAGCGTATACTGTGCCCACTTGCCCAGTGCCACCACTCATAATTTGTTTAATAGTATTGTAAGTGTACATTTTTTTAAAAATGACAGGCAGAGGTAGGCCACCCCGCAGGTGCCATCGTGGTCGTGGTGCTGTGATTCCCTTAGACCCTACAACTATGCACAGTGTTCAGAGGCCAGGTGCCAGGGACACGAAAAGTTCTGAGGAGGACCTAGTTGAATGGCTAACACAGGACACCCAATCTTCTACAGCTTCCGCTCCTAGTCCTAACCTTGACGAACCATCCACCTCCAGCTGTGCTTCGGGCACCTCTCAAGTCACCAGTGCCACTCGCCTGCCTGTCACCACCATCAACACTAGCACCATAGCCGCTTCACTTGATCTGTCAGAGAAGTTATTAACACATCAGTTTGAAGAAATTAGTGATGCGCAACATCATTGACAGAGGATGTAGATAACAGTGATATGTCTCAGTCAGGCAGCATTACAGAAATGGACATACAGTGTGATGATGATGATGATGTTGTACCCACTGCTGCTTCCTTTGTTGATGTGTCTGATACAAGTGAAGCGGTTGATGATGATGTGTCCATGGATGTCACGTGGGTGCCCGTTAGAGGAGAGAAAAAGAAGAGGGGGAAAGTTCAGATGGGGAGACAGAGAGGAGGAGACGAGTTGGAAGCAGAGGGAGGTCGTCGCAAGGAGCTAGTGGCACAGTCAGACAGCATGCATCGGCACCCGGGGTCAGCCAGACAGCACGCCAATCAACGCATGCTGTTGACACCACCAGAATGCCGTCATTGCAGAGCTCAGCAGTGTGGCATTTTTTTTGTGTGTCTACTTCTGACAACAGCAATGCCATTTGCAACCTGTGCCAAAAGAAACTGAGTAGTGGGAAGTCCAACACCCACCTAGGTACAACTGCTTTGCGAAGGCACATGGTCTCACATCACAAACGCCGATGGGAAGAACACATGAGTAGAAGCAGCACACAAACTCAAAGCCGCCCTCCTCCTCCTGCTCCAGCATCTTCAGTCATGTCAACCACTGCTGTCCTTCTTGCCCCCTCTCAACCATCCTCCACTCAGTCTCTCTTACGTAGCAGTTCCTGGTCATCTGCCCACAGTCAGGTGTCTGTCAAGGACATGTTTGAGCGTAAGAAGCCAATTTCCCAAAGTCACCCCCTTGCCCGGCGTCTGACAGCTGGCTTGTCTAAACTCTTAGCCTGCCAGCTTTTACCATACAAGCTGGTGGAATTTGAGGCTTTCAAAAAATGTGTATCTATTGGGACACCACAGTGGAAGGTACCTGGCCGAAATTTCTTTTCACAAAAGGCAATCCCAAACCTGTACTCGATTGTGCGAAAGGAAGTAATGGCATGTCTGGCACACAGTGTTGGGGCAACTGTCCATATGACCACTGATAGCTGGTCTGCAAAGCATGGTCAGGGCAGGTATATCACCTACACTGCGCATTGGGTAAACCTGCTGATGGCTGCCAAGCATGGAATGTGTGGTTCTGCAGAGGAGTTGGTGACCCGGCACAACTTGCAGGCAGGCCTGCTGCTACTTCCTCTACTCCTCCTACTCCATCCTCTTCCATAACCTCTTCCTCAGCTGAGTCCTCTTCTGCTGCTGCGTCTGGCTCCACATCAACGGCACCCCCCCCAGCTCCCCAGGTACTATTAAACATCCCGGATACGGCAGTGTCACGCCGTCTTGGGGTTGACTTGCCTGAAAGCCGAGAGTCACACCGCACCAGCACTCCTGTCCGCCCTGAACGCACAGGTGGATCAGTGGCTGACTCCGCACCAACTGGAGATTGGCAAGGTTGTTTCTGACAATGGAAGTAATTTGGTGGCGGCATTGAAATTGGGCAAGTTAACACATGTGCCGTGCATGGCACATGTGTGTAATCTGATTGTACGCACTTGTCCGATATCCAGCGTCGAAACAACCTGCCAGTGAGGCGCTTGATTTGCGACAGCCCGACACGTTGGAATTCAACACTCCTAATGTTCAACCGCCTGCTCCAACAAGAAAAAGCTGTTAACCAGTATTTGTATGACCGGGGTGCTAGGACAGCCTCTGGGGAGCTGGGGATTTTTTTGCCAAATTACTGGACGCTCATGCGCAATGCCTGTAGGCTCATGCGTCCTTTTGAGGAGGTGACAAACCTTGTCAGTCGCACCGAAGGCACCATCAACAACATCATACCATTTGTTTTCTTCCTGGAGTGTGCCCTGCGAAGAGTGCTGGTTCAGGCCGTAGATGAGCGTGAAGAGGAAGAGGAAGAGTTGTGGTGTCCATCACCACAAGAAACAGCCTTATCAGCATCGCTTGCTGGACCTGCAGCAATGCAGGAAGAGGATTGTGAGGAAGAGGAGTCAGAGGAGGAATGTGGCTTTGAGGAGGAGGAGGAAGACCAAGCACAACAGGCATCCCAGGGTGCTCGTTGTTGTCACCTATCTGGTACCCATGGTGTTGTACGTGGCTCGGGGGAAGAAGATACCTTCAGTGACATCAGTGAGGATGAGGAACGGGACATGATTAGCTCGGCATCCAACCTTGTGCAAATGGGGTCTTTCATGCTGTCATGCCTGTTGAGGGACCCTCGTATAAAAAAGCTGAAGGAGAATAACCTGTACTGGGTGTCCAAGCATCTTTTTCCATCTCTTGGATCCTAAAAATTATCTCTGGGTTCCTAAAATCGATGCTATACCTGTACTGGAGTGTTCAAAAGGATGGCATATGTGGTGTTTCATGCTGTTGTTTCTGTTGAGGGTCCTGGACCCTCGTATAAAAAGGCTGAAGGAGAACGAAGTGTACTGGTTGTCCAAGCATCTTTTTCCATCTCCCGGTTCCTAAAAATTATCTCCGGGTTTCTAAAATCGATGCCATACCTGTACTCTATTGTGCATAAGGATGGCATATGTGGTGTTTCATGCTGTTGTTTCTGTTGAAGGTCCTGGACCCTCGTATAAAAAGGCTGAAGGAGAACGAGCTGTACTGGGTGTCCAAGCATATTTTCCATCTCCGGGTTCCTAAAAATTATCTCCGGGTTCCTAAAATTGATGCCATACCTGTACTGGATTGTTCAAAAGGATGGCATATGTGGTGATTCATGCTGTTGTGCCTGTTGAGGGTCTTGGACCCTCGTATAAAAAGGCTGAAGGAGAACGAGCTTTACTGGGTGTCCAAGCATCTTTTTCCATCTCCCGGTTCCTAAAAATTATCTCCGGGTTCCTAAAATCGATGCCATACCTGTACTCTATCGTGCAAAAGGATGGCATATGTGGTTTTTCATACTATTGTTTCTGTTGAGGGTCCTGGACCCTCGTATAAAAAGGCTGAAGGAGAACGAAGTGTACTGGTTGTCCAAGTATCTTTTTCCATCTCCCGGTTCCTAAAAATTATCTCTGGGTTTCTAAAATCGATGCCATACCTGTACTCTATTGTGCAAAAGGATGGCATATGTGGTGTTTCATGCTGTTGTTTCTGTTGAGGGTCCTGGACCCTCGTATAAAAAGGCTGAAGGAGAACGACCTGTACTGGGTGTCCAAGCATCTTTTTCCATCTTCTGGTTCCTAAATATTATCTCTGGGTTCCTAAAATCGATGCCATACCTGTACTGTATTGTTCAAAAGGATGGCATATGTGGTGTTTCATGCTGTTGTGCCTGTTGAGGGTCCTGGACCCTTGTATAAAAAGGCTGAAGGAGAACGAGCTGTACTGGGTGTCCAAGCATCTTTTTCCATCTCCCGGTTCCTAAAAATGATCTCCGGGTTCCTAAAATTGATGCCATACCTGTACTCTATTGTGCAAAAGGAAGTAACCTTACCATGGGTCACAGTCTGCATGTCTTGTTGTTATATTTTGTCAGGGTAATCAGGCAGGCCATATAGACCTCACCCGATAGGGGGAGTAACACGTATTAAAGTGCTAAGAATAGTACTACTTAACACAACCTAGTTACCATGGCTCCCAGACCGCATGTCTTATTGTTATATTTTGTCAGGGTACTCAGGCAGGTCATATAGAACTCCCCGGATAGGTGGAGTAACACGTATTAAAGTGATAAGAATAGTACTACTTAACACAACCTAGTTACCATGGGTCCCAGACCGCATGTCTTGTTGTTATATTTTGTCAGGGTAATCAGGCAGGCCGTATAGACCTCCCCCAATAGGGGGAGTTACAGGGAATAAAGTGCTAAGAACATTACTACTTAACACAACCTAGTTACCATGGCTCCCAGACTGCATGTCTTATTTTTATATTTTGTCAGGGTAATCAGGCAGGCCATATAAACCTCACCCGATAGGGGGAGTAAAAGGGATTAAAGTGCTAAGAATACTACTACTTAACACAACCTAGTTACCATGGCTCCCAGACAGCATGTCTTGTAGTTATACTTTGTCAGGGTAATCATGCAGGCCATATAGACCTCCCCTGATATGGGGAGTAACAGGTATTAAAGTGCTAAGAACAGTACTACTTAACACAACCTAGTTACCATGGGTCCCAGACCGCATGTCTTGTTGTGATACTTTGTCAGGGTAATCATGCAGGCCATATAGACCTCCCCAGATAGGGGGAGTAACAGGTATTAAAGTGCTAAGAATAGTACTACTTAACACAACCTAGTTACCATGGGTACCAGACCGCATGTCTTGTTGTTATATTTTGTCAGGGTAATCATGCAGGCCATATAGACCTCCCCCGATAGGGGGAGTAAAAGGGATTAAAGTGCTAAGAATAGTACTACTAAACACAACCTAATTATGATGGGTCCCAGACCGCATGTTTTATTATTATACTTTGTCAGGGTAATCATGCAGGCCATATAGACCTCCCCCGATATGGGGAGTAACAGGTATTCAACTGCTAAGAACAGTACTACTTAACACAACCTAGTTACCATGGGTCCCAGACCGCATGTCTTGTTGTGATACTTTGTCAGGGTAATCATGCAGGCCATATAGACCTCCCCAGACAGGGGGAGTAACAGGTATTAAAGTGCTAAGAATAGTACTACTTAACACAACCTAGTTACCATGGGTCCCAGACCGCATCTCTTGTAGTTATACTTTGTCAGGGTAATCATGCAGGCCATATAGACCTCCCCCAATATGGGGAGTAACAGGTATTAAAGTGCTAAGAACAGTACTACTTAACACAACCTAGTTACCATGGGTCCCAGACCGCATGTCTTGTTGTGATACTTTGTCAGGGTAATCATGCAGGCCATATAGACCTCCCCAGATAGGGGGAGTAACAGGTATTACAGTGCTAAGAATAGTACTACTTAACACAATCTTGGTAAACCATGGGTCCCAGACCACATGTTTTGTTGTTATACTTTGTCAGGGTAATCATGCAGGCCATATAGACCTCCCCCGATAGGGGAAGTAAAAGGGATTAAAGTGCTAAGAACAGTACTACTTAACACAACCTAGTTACCATGGGTCCCAGACCGCATGTTTTGTTGTTATACTTTGTCAGGGTAATCATGCAGGCCATATAGACCTCCCCCGATAGGGGGGTAACAGGTATTAAAGTGCTAAGAATAGTACTACTTAACACAACCTAGTTACCATGGGTCCCAGATCACATGTTTTGTTGTTATACTTTGTCAGGGTAATCATGCAGGCCATATAGACCTCCCCAGATAGGGGGAGTAAAAGGGATTAAAGTGCTAAGAATAGTACTACTAAACACAACCTAATTACCATGGTCCCAGACCGCATGTCTTGCTGTTATACTTTCTCAGAGTAATCATGCAGGCCATATAGACCTACACAGATAGGGGAAGTAACATGGATTAAAGTGCTAAGAATAGGACTAATATAAACACAACCTAGTTACCATGGGTCCCAGACTGCAAGTCTTGTTGTTATAATTTGTCAGGGTAATCATGCAGGCCATATAGACCTCCCCAGATAGGGGGAGTAACAGGTATTAAAGTGCTAAGAATAGTACTACTTAACACAACCTAGTTACCATGGCTCCCAGACCGCATGTCTTATTGTTATATTTTGTCAGGGTACTCAGGCAGGTCATATAGAACTCCCCGGATAGGTGGAGTAACACGTATTACAGTGCTAAGAATAGTACTACTTAACACAACCTAGTTACCATGGGTCCCAGACCGCATGTCTTGTTGTTATATTTTGTCAGGGTAATCAGGCAGGCCGTATAGACCTCCCCCAATAGGGGGAGTTACAGGGAATAAAGTGTTAAGAACATTACTACTTAACACAACCTAGTTACCATGGCTCCCAGACCGCATGTCTTATTTTTATATTTTGTCAGGGTAATCAGGCAGGCCATATAGGCCTCCCCCGATAGGGGGAGTAAAAGTGATTAAAGTGCTAAGAACAGTACTACTTAACACAACCTAGTTACCATGGGTCCCAGACCGCATGTTTTGTTGTTATACTTTGTCAGGGTAATCATGCAGGCCATATAGACCTCCCCCGATAGGGGGGGGTAACAGGTATTAAAGTGCTAAGAATAGTACTACTTAACACAACCTAGTTACCATGGGTCCCAGACCACATGTTTTGTTGTTATACTTTGTCAGGGTAATCATGCAGGCCATATAGACCTCCCCAGATAGGGGGAGTAAAAGGGATTAAAGTGCTAAGAATAGTACTACTAAACACAACCTAATTACCATGGTCCCAGACCGCATGTCTTGCTGTTATACTTTCTCAGAGTAATCATGCAGGCCATATAGACCTACACAGATAGGGGGAGTAACATGGATTAAAGTGCTAAGAATAGGACTAATATAAACACAACCTAGTTACCATGGGTCCCAGACTGCAAGTCTTGTTGTTATAATTTGTCAGGGTAATCATGCAGGCCATATAGACCTCCCCAGATAGGGGGAGTAACAGGTATTAAAGTGCTAAGAATAGTACTACTTAACACAACCTAGTTACCATGGCTCCCAGACCGCATGTCTTATTGTTATATTTTGTCAGGGTACTCAGGCAGGTCATATAGAACTCCCCGGATAGGTGGAGTAACACGTATTAAAGTGATAAGAATAGTACTACTTAACACAACCTAGTTACCATGGGTCCCAGACCGCATGTCTTGTTGTTATATTTTGTCAGGGTAATCAGGCAGGCCGTATAGACCTCCCCCAATAGGGGGAGTTACAGGGAATAATGTGCTAAGAACATTACTACTTAACACAACCTAGTTACCATGGCTCCCAGACCGCATGTCTTATTTTTATATTTTGTCAGGGTAATCAGGCAGGCCATATAAACCTCACCCGATAGGGGGAGTAAAAGGGATTAAAGTGCTAAGAATACTACTACTTAACACAACCTAGTTACCATGGCTCCCAGACAGCATGTCTTGTAGTTATACTTTGTCAGGGTAATCATGCAGGCCATATAGACCTCCCCAGATAGGGGGAGTAACAGGTATTAAAGTGCTAAGAATAGTACTACTTAACACAACCTAGTTACCATGGCTCCCAGACCGCATGTCTTATTGTTATATTTTGTCAGGGTACTCAGGCAGGTCATATAGAACTCCCCGGATAGGTGGAGTAACACGTATTACAGTGCTAAGAATAGTACTACTTAACACAACCTAGTTACCATGGGTCCCAGCCGCATGTCTTGTTGTTATATTTTGTCAGGGTAATCAGGCAGGCCGTATAGACCTCCCCCAATAGGGGGAGTTACAGGGAATAAAGTGTTAAGAACATTACTACTTAACACAACCTAGTTACCATGGCTCACAGACCGCATGTCTTATTTTTATATTTTGTCAGGGTAATCAGGCAGGCCATATAGGCCTCCCCTGATAGGGGGAGTAAAAGTGATTAAAGTGCTAAGAATAGCACTTCTTAACACAACTTAGTTACCATGGGTCCCAGACTGCATGTCTTGTTGTTATATTTTGTCAGGGTAATCAGGCAGGCCGTATCGACCTCCCCCGATAGGGGGAGTTACAGGGATTAAAGTGCTAAGAATAGTACTACTTAACACAACCTAGTTACCATGGCTCCCAGACCGCATGTCTTATTGTTATATTTTGTCAGGGTAATCAGGCAGGCCATATAGACCTCCCCCGATGGGGGGAGTAAAATGGATTAAACTACTAAGAATAGTACTACTTAACACAACCTTACCATGGGTCACAGGCCGCATGTCTTATTGTTATATTTTGTCAGGGTAATCAGGCAGGCCATATAGACCTCCCCCGATAGGGGGAGTTACAGGGATTAAAGTGCTAAGAATAGTACTACTTAACACAACCTTACCATGGGTCCCAGCACATGTCTTATTGTTATATTTTGTCAGGGTAATCAGGCAGGCCATATAGACCTCCCCCGATAGGGGGAGTAAAAGGGATTAAAGTGCTAAGAATAGTATTACTTAACACAACCTAGTTACCATGGTTCCCTGACCGCATGTCTTGTTGTTATATTTTGTCAGGGTAATCGGGCAGGCCATATAGACCTCCCCAGATAGGTGGAGTAATACGTATTAAAGTGCTAAGAATAGTACTACTTAACACAACCTAGTTACCATGGGTACCAGACCGCATGTCTTGTTGTTATATTTTGTCAGGGTAATCATGCAGGCCATATAGACCTCCCCCGATAGGGGGAGTAAAAGGGATTAAAGTGCTAAGAATAGTACTACTATACACAACCTAATTATGATGGGTCCCAGATAGCATGTTTTATTATTATACTTTGTCAGGGTAATCATGCAGGCCATATAGACCTCCCCCGATATGGGGAGTAACAGGTATTAAACTGCTAAAAACAGTACTACTTAACACAACCTAGTTACCATGGGTCCCAGACCGCATGTCTTGTTGTGATACTTTGTCAGGGTAATCAGGCAGGCCATATAAACCTCACCCGATAGGGGGAGTAAAAGGGATTAAAGTGCTAAGAATACTACTACTTAACACAACCTAGTTACCATGGCTCCCAGACCACATGTCTTGTAGTTATACTTTGTCAGGGTAATCATGCAGGCCATATAGACCTCCCCCGATATGGGGAGTAACAGGTATTAAAGTGCTAAGAACAGTACTACTTAACACAACCTAGTTACCATGGGTCCCAGACCGCATGTCTTGTTGTGATACTTTGTCAGGGTAATCATGCAGGCCATATAGACCTCCCCAGATAGGGGGAGTAACAGGTATTAAAGTGCTAAGAATAGTACTACTTAACACAACCTAGTTACCATGGGTACCAGACCGCATGTCTTGTTGTTATATTTTGTCAGGGTAATCATGCAGGCCATATAGACCTCCCCCGATAGGGGGAGTAAAAGGGATTAAAGTGCTAAGAATAGTACTACTAAACACAACCTAATTATGATGGGTCCCAGACCGCATGTTTTATTATTATACTTTGTCAGGGTAATCATGCAGGCCATATAGACCTCCCCCGATATGGGGAGTAACAGGTATTAAACTGCTAAGAACAGTACTACTTAACACAACCTAGTTACCATGGGTCCCAGACCGCATGTCTTGTTGTGATACTTTGTCAGGGTAATCAGGCAGGCCATATAAACCTCACCCGATAGGGGGAGTAAAAGGGATTAAAGTGCTAAGAATACTACTACTTAACACAACCTAGTTACCATGGCTCCCAGACAGCATGTCTTGTAGTTATACTTTGTCAGGGTAATCATGCAGGCCATATAGACCTCCCCCGATATGGGGAGTAACAGGTATTAAAGTGCTAAGAACAGTACTACTTAACACAACCTAGTTACCATGGGTCCCAGACCGCATGTCTTGTTGTGATACTTTGTCAGGGTAATCATGCAGGCCATATAGACCTCCCCAGATAGGGGGAGTAACAGGTATTAAAGTGCTAAGAATAGTACTACTTAACACAACCTAGTTACCATGGGTACCAGACCGCATGTCTTGTTGTTATATTTTGTCAGGGTAATCATGCAGGCCTATAGACCTCCCCCGATAGGGGGAGTAAAAGGGATTAAAGTGCTAAGAATAGTACTACTAAACACAACCTAATTATGATGGGTCCCAGACCGCATGTTTTATTATTATACTTTGTCAGGGTAATCAGGCAGGCCATATAGACCTCCCCCGATATGGGGAGTAACAGGTATTAAACTGCTAAGAACAGTACTACTTAACACAACCTAGTTACCATGGGTCCCAGACCGCATGTCTTGTTGTGATACTTTGTCAGGGTAATCAGGCAGGCCATATAAACCTCACCCGATAGGGGGAGTAAAAGGGATTAAAGTGCTAAGAATACTACTACTTAACACAACCTAGTTACCATGGCTCCCAGACAGCATGTCTTGTAGTTATACTTTGTCAGGGTAATCATGCAGGCCATATAGACCTCCCCCGATATGGGGAGTAACAGGTATTAAACTGCTAAGAACAGTATTACTTAACACAACCTAGTTACCATGGGTCCCAGACCGCATGTCTTGTTGTGATACTTTGTCAGGGTAATCATGCAGGCCATATAGACCTCCCCAGACAGGGGGAGTAACAGGTATTAAAGTGCTAAGAATAGTACTACTTAACACAACCTAGTTACCATGGGTCCCAGACCTCATGTCTTGTAGTTATACTTTGTCAGGGTAATCATGCAGGCCATATAGACCTCCCCCGATATGGGGAGTAACAGGTATTAAGGTGCTAAGAACAGTACTACTTAACACAACCTAGTTACCATGGGTCCCAGACCGCATGTCTTGTTGTGATACTTTGTCAGGGTAATCATGCAGGCCATATAGACCTCCCCAGATAGGGGGAGTAACAGGTATTACAGTGCTAAGAATAGTACTACTTAACACAATCTTGGTAAACCATGGGTCCCACCCCACATGTTTTGTTGTTATACTTTGTCAGGGTAATCATGCAGGCCATATAGACCTCCCCCGATAGGGGGAGTAAAATGGATTAAAGTGCTAAGAACAGTACTACTTAACACAACCTAGTTACCATGGGTCCCAGACGCATGTTTTGTTGTTATACTTTGTCAGGGTAATCATGCAGGCCATATAGACCTCCCCCGATAGGGGGGGGTAACAGGTATTAAAGTGCTAAGAATAGTACTACTTAACACAACCTAGTTACCATGGGTCCCAGACCACATGTTTTGCTGTTATACTTTGTCAGGGTAATCATGCAGGCCATATAGACCTCCCCAGATAGGGGGAGTAAAAGGGATTAAAGTGCTAAGAATAGTACTACTAAACACAACCTAATTACCATGGTCCCAGACCGCATGTCTTGCTGTTATACTTTCTCAGAGTAATCATGCAGGCCATATAGACCTACACAGATAGGGGGAGTAACATGGATTAAAGTGCTAAGAATAGGACTAATATAAACACAACCTAGTTACCATGGGTCCCAGACTGCAAGTCTTATTGTTATAATTTGTCAGGGTAATCATGCAGGCCATATAGACCTCCCCAGATAGGGGGAGTAACAGGTATTAAAGTGCTAAGAAAAGTACTACTTAACACAACCTAGTTACCATGGGTCCCAGACCGCATGTCTTGTTGTGATACTTTGTCAGGGTAATCATGCAGGCCATATAGACCTCCCCAGATAGGGGGAGTAACAGGTATTACAGTGCTAAGAATAGTACTACTTAACACAATCTTGGTAAACCATGGGTCCCACCCCACATGTTTTGTTGTTATACTTTGTCAGGGTAATCATGCAGGCCATATAGACCTCCCCCGATAGGGGGAGTAAAAGGGATTAAAGTGCTAAGAACAGTACTACTTAACACAACCTAGTTACCATGGGTCCCAGACCGCATGTTTTGTTGTTATACTTTGTCAGGGTAATCATGCAGGCCATATAGACCTCCCCCGATAGGGGGGGTAACAGGTATTAAAGTGCTAAGAATAGTACTACTTAACACAACCTAGTTACCATGGGTCCCAGACCACATGTTTTGTTGTTATACTTTGTCAGGGTAATCATGCAGGCCATATAGACCTCCCCAGATAGGGGGAGTAAAAGGGATTAAAGTGCTAAGAATAGTACTACTAAACACAACCTAATTACCATGGTCCCAGACCGCATGTCTTGCTGTTATACTTTCTCAGAGTAATCATGCAGGCCATATAGACCTACACAGATAGGGGGAGTAACATGGATTAAAGTGCTAAGAATAGGACTAATATAAACACAACCTAGTTACCATGGGTCCCAGACTGCAAGTCTTGTTGTTATAATTTGTCAGGGTAATCATGCAGGCCATATAGACCTCCCCAGATAGGGGGAGTAACAGGTATTAAAGTGCTAAGAATAGTACTACTTAACACAACCTAGTTACCATGGCTCCCAGACCGCATGTCTTATTGTTATATTTTGTCAGGGTACTCAGGCAGGTCATATAGAACTCCCCGGATAGGTGGAGTAACACGTATTACAGTGCTAAGAATAGTACTACTTAACACAACCTAGTTACCATGGGTCCCAGACCGCATGTCTTGTTGTTATATTTTGTCAGGGTAATCAGGCAGGCCGTATAGACCTCCCCCAATAGGGGGAGTTACAGGGAATAAAGTGTTAAGAACATTACTACTTAACACAACCTAGTTACCATGGCTCCCAGACCGCATGTCTTATTTTTATATTTTGTCAGGGTAATCAGGCAGGCCATATAGGCCTCCCCCGATAGGGGGAGTAAAAGTGATTAAAGTGCTAAGAATAGCACTTCTTAACACAACTTAGTTACCATGGGTCCCAGACTGCATGTCTTGTTGTTATATTTTGTCAGGGTAATCAGGCAGGCCGTATAGACCTCCCCCGATAGGGGGAGTTACAGGGATTAAAGTGCTAAGAATAGTACTACTTAACACAACCTAGTTACCATGGCTCCCAGACCGCATGTCTTATTGTTATATTTTGTCAGGGTAATCAGGCAGGCCATATAGACCTCCCCCGATAGGGGGAGTAAAATGGATTAAACTGCTAAGAATAGTACTACTTAACACAACCTTACCATGGGTCACAGGCCGCATGTCTTATTGTTATATTTTGTCAGGGTAATCAGGCAGGCCATATAGACCTCCCCCGATAGGGGGAGTTACAGGGATTAAAGTGCTAAGAATAGTACTACTTAACACAACCTTACCATGGGTCCCAGCACATGTCTTATTGTTATATTTTGTCAGGGTAATCAGGCAGGCCATATAGACCTCCCCCGATAGGGGGAGTAAAAGGGATTAAAGTGCTAAGAATAGTATTACTTAACACAACCTAGTTACCATGGTTCCCTGACCGCATGTCTTGTTGTTATATTTTGTCAGGGTAATCGGGCAGGCCATATAGACCTCCCCAGATAGGTGGAGTAATACGTATTAAAGTGCTAAGAATAGTACTACTTAACACAACCTAGTTACCATGGGTACCAGACCGCATGTCTTGTTGTTATATTTTGTCAGGGTAATCATGCAGGCCATATAGACCTCCCCCGATAGGGGGAGTAAAAGGGATTAAAGTGCTAAGAATAGTACTACTATACACAACCTAATTATGATGGATCCCAGATAGCATGTTTTATTATTATACTTTGTCAGGGTAATCATGCAGGCCATATAGACCTCCCCCGATATGGGGAGTAACAGGTATTAAACTGCTAAGAACAGTACTACTTAACACAACCTAGTTACCATGGGTCCCAGACCGCATGTCTTGTTGTGATACTTTGTCAGGGTAATCAGGCAGGCCATATAAACCTCACCCGATAGGGGGAGTAAAAGGGATTAAAGTGCTAAGAATACTACTACTTAACACAACCTAGTTACCATGGCTCCCAGACCGCATGTCTTGTAGTTATACTTTGTCAGGGTAATCATGCAGGCCATATAGACCTCCCCCGATATGGGGAGTAACAGGTATTAAAGTGCTAAGAACAGTACTACTTAACACAACCTAGTTACCATGGGTCCCAGACCGCATGTCTTGTTGTGATACTTTGTCAGGGTAATCATGCAGGCCATATAGACCTCCCCAGATAGGGGGAGTAACAGGTATTAAAGTGCTAAGAATAGTACTACTTAACACAACCTAGTTACCATGGGTACCAGACCGCATGTCTTGTTGTTATATTTTGTCAGGGTAATCATGCAGGCCATATAGACCTCCCCCGATAGGGGGAGTAAAAGGGATTAAAGTGCTAAGAATAGTACTACTAAACACAACCTAATTATGATGGGTCCCAGACCGCATGTTTTATTATTATACTTTGTCAGGGTAATCATGCAGGCCATATAGACCTCCCCCGATATGGGGAGTAACAGGTATTAAACTGCTAAGAACAGTACTACTTAACACAACCTAGTTACCATGGGTCCCAGACCGCATGTCTTGTTGTGATACTTTGTCAGGGTAATCATGCAGGCGATATAGACCTCCCCAGACAGGGGGAGTAACAGGTATTAAAGTGCTAAGAATAGTACTACTTAACACAACCTAGTTACCATGGGTCCCAGACCTCATGTCTTGTAGTTATACTTTGTCAGGGTAATCATGCAGGCCATATAGACCTCCCCCGATATGGGGAGTAACAGGTATTAAAGTGCTAAGAACAGTACTACTTAACACAACCTAGTTACCATGGGTCCCAGACCGCATGTCTTGTTGTGATACTTTGTCAGGGTAATCATGCAGGCCATATAGACCTCCCCAGATAGGGGGAGTAACAGGTATTACAGTGCTAAGAATAGTACTACTTAACACAATATTGGTAAACCATGGGTCCCACCCCACATATTTTGTTGTTATACTTTGTCAGGGTAATCATGAAGGCCATATAGACCTCCCCCGATAGGGGGAGTAAAAGGGATTAAAGTGCTAAGAACAGTACTACTTAACACAACCTAGTTACCATGGGTCCCAGACCGCATGTTTTGTTGTTATACTTTGTCAGGGTAATCATGCAGGCCATATAGACCTCCCCCGATAGGGGGGGTAACAGGTATTAAAGTGCTAAGAATAGTACTACTTAACACAACCTAGTTACCATGGGTCCCAGATCACATGTTTTGTTGTTATACTTTGTCAGGGTAATCATGCAGGCCATATAGACCTCCCCAGATAGGGGGAGTAAAAGGGATTAAAGTGCTAAGAATAGTACTACTAAACACAACCTAATTTCCATGGTCCCAGACCGCATGTCTTGTTGTTATACTTTCTCAGAGTAATCATGCAGGCCATATAGACCTACACAGATAGGGGGAGTAACATGGATTAAAGTGCTAAGAATAGGACTAATATAAACACAACCTAGTTACCATGGGTCCCAGACTGCAAGTCTTGTTGTTATAATTTGTCAGGGTAATCATGCAGGCCATATAGACCTCCCCAGATAGGGGGAGTAACAGGTATTAAAGTGCTAAGAATAGTACTACTTAACACAACCTAGTTACCATGGGTCCCAGACCGCATGTCTTGTTGTGATACTTTGTCAGGGTAATCATGCAGGCCATATAGACCTCCCCCGATATGGGGAGTAACAGGTATTAAAGTGCTAAGAACAGTACTACTTAACACAACCTAGTTACCATGGGTCCCAGACCGCATGTCTTGTTGTGATACTTTGTCAGGGTAATCATGCAGGCCATATAGACCTCCCCAGATAGGGGGAGTAACAGGTATTACAGTGCTAAGAATAGTACTACTTAACACAATATTGGTAAACCATGGGTCCCACCCCACATGTTTTGTTGTTATACTTTGTCAGGGTAATCATGCAGGCCATATAGACCTCCCCCGATAGGGGGAGTAAAAGGGATTAAAGTGCTAAGAACAGTACTACTTAACACAACCTAGTTACCATGGGTCCCAGACCGCATGTTTTGTTGTTATACTTTGTCAGGGTAATCATGCAGGCCATATAGACCTCCCCCGATAGGGGGGGGTAACAGGTATTAAAGTGCTAAGAATAGTACTACTTAACACATCCTAGTTACCATGGGTCCCAGATCACATGTTTTGTTGTTATACTTTGTCAGGGTAATCATGCAGGCCATATAGACCTCCCCAGATAGGGGGAGTAAAAGGGATTAAAGTGCTAAGAATAGTACTACTAAACACAACCTAATTACCATGGTCCCAGACCGCATGTCTTGCTGTTATACTTTCTCAGAGTAATCATGCAGGCCATATAGACCTACACAGATAGGGGGAGTAACATGGATTAAAGTGCTAAGAATAGGACTAATATAAACACAACCGAGTTACCATGGGTTCCAGACTGCAAGTCTTGTTGTTATAATTTGTTAGGGTAATCATGCAGGCCATATAGACCTCCCCAGATAGGGGGAGTAACAGGTATTAAAGTGCTAAGAATAGTACTACTTAACACAACCTAGTTACCATGGGTCCCAGACCGCATGTCTTGTTGTGATACTTTGTCAGGGTAATCATGCAGGCCATATAGACCTCCCCCGATATGGGGAGTAACAGGTATTAAAGTGCTAAGAACAGTACTACTTAACACAACCTAGTTACCATGGGTCCCAGACCGCATGTCTTGTTGTGATACTTTGTCAGGGTAATCATGCAGGCCATATAGACCTCCCCAGATAGGGGGAGTAACAGGTATTACAGTGCTAAGAATAGTACTACTTAACACAATCTTGGTAAACCATGGGTCCCAGACCACATATTTTGTTGTTATACTTTGTCAGGGTAATCATGAAGGCCATATAGACCTCCCCCGATAGGGGGAGTAAAAGGGATTAAAGTGCTAAGAACAGTACTACTTAACACAACCTAGTTACCATGGGTCCCAGACCGCATGTTTTGTTGTTATACTTTGTCAGGGTAATCATGCAGGCCATATAGACCTCCCCCGATAGGGGGGGGGTAACAGGTATTAAAGTGCTAAGAATAGTACTACTTAACACAACCTAGTTACCATGGGTCCCAGATCACATGTTTTGTTGTTATACTTTGTCAGGGTAATCATGCAGGCCATATAGACCTCCCCAGATAGGGGGAGTAAAAGGGATTAAAGTGCTAAGAATAGTATTACTAAACACAACCTAATTTCCATGGTCCCAGACCGCATGTCTTGTTGTTATACTTTCTCAGAGTAATCATGCAGGCCATATAGACCTACACAGATAGGGGGAGTAACATGGATTAAAGTGCTAAGAATAGGACTAATATAAACACAACCTAGTTACCATGGGTCCCAGACTGCAAGTCTTGTTGTTATAATTTGTCAGGGTAATCATGCAGGCCATATAGACCTCCCCCGATAGGGGGAGTTACAGGGATTAAAGTGCTAAGAATAGTACTACTTAACACAACCTAGTTACCATGGGTCCCAGACTGCATGTTTTATTATTATACTTTGTCAGGGTAATTATATATCTATCAAATCGATCTTTTTATCTTCTATGGATTCTATCTAACTGTCAATCTATGTATATCTATCTATAAAATCTATCTATCTCGTGGCCGGACTGATTTGAGACAGCAACTTGTGTTTCGGCCAAATTTGAAGTAGGAGGACAGACCAATCATCTTCCTCCATCTCTCTGTTCCAAAAATGTAGGCCATATAGACCACCCCGATAGGGGGAGTAACAGGTAATAAACTGTTAAGAATAATACTACTTAACACACCACGGGTCCTAGGACCGCATGTCTTATTGTTATACTCTGTCAGGGAAATCATATATCTATCAAATCTATCTATCTATCAAATCTATCTAACTATCAATCGTATCTATCAAATATAAATTGCATCTATTGATCTATGTAATTCGTATCTATCAAATGTATATTGCATCTTTTGATCTATGTAATTCGTATCTATCAAATGTATATTGCATCGATTGATCTATGTAATTCATATCTATCATCAAATGTATATTGCATCTATTGATCCATGTAATTTGTATCTATCATATGTATATTGCATCTATTGATCTATGTAATGTATGTATCTAACTATCAAATCTATCTAATTTGTGGTTGTGCAAATGGACTGTTTGCAGTAGTTTGCGGTGCGTTACACGGGGAGTTTGGTCTGTCACTGTGAAGCGGGCGTAACCCTTACACTATCTGATCGATACAACATCATACCTGATGTTTTAAAGCACGTTATTCAAAAAAAATTTAGGAATGTTAGGTGATTAAGGCCCTTTATGGCTTAAAACCAGACTCTGCATCAACTATGTAATTTTCCTTGGGAGTTTTGCCATGGATCCCCCTCCGGCATGCCACAGTCCAGGTGTTAGTCCCCTTGAAACAACTTTTCCATCACTATTGTGGCCAGAAAGAGTCCTTGTGGGTTTTAAAGTTCGCCTGCCTATGGAAGTCAATGGCGGTTTGCGAGGTTCGCCGGTTCGCAAACAGTCGCGGAAGTTCAAGTCCGCCGTTCGCGATCCAAAATTTTAAAGTTCGCGACATCACTAACTGCAAAGGATAAACATATCTTTTTATTGAATTTTTCACAAACAAGAGATGTATACAAAATAATAACTTGGCACAATTGTTATTTTAAACAAAAAATGTAGAAAGAAAAAGAAAAAAGAAGTTGCATTAAAGAAAGTAAAAAAGAAAAAATGTTGAGGTATAAAGGTAGCAGAAAATATGATTGTAGGGCTGATACACTCTAATTTCTCACAGAGCATGATTATCTAAAATTTAGTGGATGAGACTAGAAAAACCTCACAAACACTTGCATGGTTTGCCCTTTAAGAATTATATAAAAAGAGGGGCCTTCCCTGCAAGTTGAAATAGATGCCTCCCATAGTAGGTAATGAAATTCACTGGATATTAACACTTTGCTGGGTAGAGCGAAGTTAGTAGGTATCAGACTTAAAAGTTAAATACTGCAGCAAATACAAATCAGATGACAATATTCTGAATGTGTAGGTTTCTATTGGCTGTTCCGATCAGCCAATAGAATGTGAGCTCAATCTGATTGGCTGATCCAATCAGCCAATCGGATTGAACTTGAATCTGATTGGCTGATTCAATCAGCCAATCAGATTTTTCCTACCTTAATTCCAATTGGCTGATAGAATCCTATCAGCCAATCGGAATTCGAGGGACGCCATCTTGGATGACGTCACTTAAAGGAACCTTCATTCGTCGGGAGTCTCCGGAAGAAGAGGATGGATCCGCGTCGGCTGCTTCAAGATGGTCCCGCTCCGCGCCGGATGGATGAAGATAGAAGACGCCGCCTGGATGAACATGTCTACCGGTCCGGATGTCCTCTTCTTGCCGGATAGGATGAAGACTTCGGACCCTCTTCTGGATGGATCGGTGATACCCGGTGTGGTGAAGATAAGGTAGGGAGATCTTCAGGGGCTTAGTGTTAGGTTTTTTAAGGGGTGTTTGGGTTAGATTAGGGGTATGTGGGTGGTGGGTTGTAATGTTGGGGGGGTATTGTATGTTTTTTTTAAATGCAAAAGAGCTGTTTTCTTTGGGACATGCCCAGCAAAAGGCCCTTTTAAGGGCTGGTAAGGTAATAGAGCTGTTAACTTTTTATTTTAGAATAGGGTAGGGCATTTTTTTATTTTGGGGAGCTTTGTTATTTTTTTAGGAGGCTTAGAGTAGGTGTAATTAGTTTAAAATTCTTGTAATCTTTTTTTATTTTTTGTAATTTAGTGTTTATTTTTTTTTGTAATTTGGTTTAGTTGATTTAATTGTAGATAATTGTAAGTAGTTTAGTTAATTAATTTATTGATAGTGTAGTGTTAGGTTTAATTGTAACTTAGGTAAGGATTTATTTTCCAGGTAATTTTGTACTTATTTTAACTAGGTAGCTATTAAATAGTTATTAACTATTTAATAGCTATTGTACTGAGTTAAAATAAATACAAAGTTGTCTGTAAAATAAAAATAAATAGTAAAATAGCTACTATATAATTATTCGTTATATTGTAGCTATATTAGGGTTTATTTTACAGGTAAGTATTTAGCTTTAAATAGGATTAATTTATTTAATAAGATTTATTTTATTTCGTTCGATTTAAATTATATTTAACTTAGGGGGGTGTTAGTGTTAGGGTTAGACTTAGCTTTAGGGGTTAATACATTTATTAGAGTAGCAGCGAGGTCCGGTTGGCAGATTAGGGGTTAATAAGTGTAGTTAGGTAGCGGCGACGTTGGGGGGGGCAGATTCGGGGTTAATAAATATTATGTAGGTGTCGGCGATGTTAGGGGCAGCAGATTAGGGGTACATAGGGATAATTTAGGTTGCGGCGGTGTACGGTCGGCAGATTAGGGGTTAAAAAATTTTATTAGAGTGGCGGCGATGTGGGGGGACCTCGGTTTAGGGGTACATAGGTAGTTTATGGGTGTTAGTGTACTTTAGAGCACAGTAGTTAAGAGCTTTATGAACCGGCGTTAGCCCATAAAGCTCTTAACTCCTGACTTTTTTCTGCGGCTGGAGTTTTGTCGTTAGAGTTCTAATGCTCACTTCAGCCAAGACTCTAAATACCAGCGTTAGAAAGATCCCATTGAAAAGATAGGATACGCAATTGACGTAAGGGGATCTGCGGTATGGAAAAGTCGCGGCTGGAAAGTGAGCGTTAGACCCTTTCCTGACTGACTCTAAATACCAGGCGACTGTTATTAAGGTAAAACTTCCTTTAAAGAGTTACAACACGGGGTTCATAGTACTGGCACAATTTCTTAGAGAATCTCACAGGCGCAGAGACCTTAAGATAATCAGGCCCTAATCTTTCTAACTCCCTAAAATCTATGTAAGATAAGCCATTCACAATAATAGTAATGGTTGTATACCTATAGATAAAAACAATTGCCTAGATTATGAGTTTTGCAGTAACAGGGGTGCGGTGCTAACGAGCAGTTTATGCTCACCGTTCACCTACAGACAACGCTTGTATTACGGGTTTTTACAAACCCGGTGTTAGCCGCAGAAAAGTGAGCGGAGAGCAAAATTTAGTTCCACATCTCACCTCAATACCAGCGCTGCTTACGGTAGCGGTGAGCTGGCTAAACGTGCTTGTGCACAATTTCCCCATAGGAATCAATGGGGGAGAGCCAGCTGAAAAAAAATCTAACACCTGCAAAAAAGCAGCGTTCAGCTCCTAACGCAGTCCCATTGATTCCTATGGGGAAATAACATTTACGTCTACACCTAAAACCTTAACATGAACCCCGAGTCTAAACACCCCTAATCTTACACTTATTAACCCCTAATCTGCTGCCCCAACATCGCTGACACCTACATTATATGGATTAACCCCTAATCTGCCACTCCGGACACCGCTGCAATTTACATTATACTTATGAACCCCTAATCTGCTGCCCCAACATTGCCGACACCTACATTATATTTATTAACCCATAATCTGCCACCCCCAATGTCGCCGCCACCTACCTACATTTAACCCCTAATCTGCCGCCCCAACGTCGCCGCCACTATAATAAAGTTATTAACCCCCTAAACCTAAGTCTAACCCTAACCCTAACACCCCCTAACTTAAATATAATTTAAATAAATCTAAATAAAATTACTACAATTAACTAAATTATTCCTATTTAAAACTAAATACTTACCTATAAAATAAACCCTAAGCTAGCTAAAATATAACTAATAGTTACATTGTATCTATCTTAGGGTTTATTTTTATTTTACAAGCAACTTTGTATTTGTTTTTACTAGGTACAATAGTTATTAAATAGTTATTAACTATTTACTAACTACCTAGCTAAAATAAAGACAAATTTACCTGTAAAATAAAACCTAACCTAAGTTACAATTACACTTAACACTACACTATAATTAAATTAATTCCCTAAATTAACTACAATTAAATACAATTAAATACAATTATCTAAAGTACGGAAAAAAACACTAAATTACAGAAAATAATAAAATAATTACAAGATTTTTAAACTAATTACACCTAATCTAATACCCCTAATAAAATAAAAAAGCCCCCCAAAATAATAAAAAGCCCTACCCTACACTAAATTACAAATAGCCCTTAAAAGGGCTTTTTGCAAGTCATTGCCCCAAAGTAATCAGCTCTTTTACCTGAAAAAAGAGTAGATTGCATCAGCCAATAGGATTTTTTCTACCTTAATTCCGATTGGCTGATAGAATTTTATCAGCCAATCGGAATTAAAGGGACACAATCTTGGATGACATCATTTAAAGGAACCTTCATTCATTTGTCGTCCGTCGTCAGAAGAGCATGCTCTGCGTCGGATGTCTTGAAGATGGACCTGCTCCGCGCCAGATGGATGAAGATAGAAGATGCCATCTGGATGAAGACTTCTGCCCGTCTGGAGGACCTCTTCTGCCCGGCTTCGTTTAGGACTTCGGCCCGGTTGGGTGAAGACTTCTCAAGGTAAGGTGATCTTCAAGGGGTTAGTGTTAGGTTTTATTAAGGGGGTGTTTGGTGGGTTTTAGAGTAGGGTTGGTTGTGTGGGTGGTGGGTTTTAATGTTGGGGGGGTATAGTACTCTTTTTTCAGGTAAAAGAGCTGATTACTTTGGGGCAATGCCCCGCAAAAAGCCCTTTTAAGGGCTATTTGTAATTTAGTATAGGGTAGGGCTTTTTATTATTTTGGGGGCTTTTTTATTTTAATAGGGGGATTAGATTAATTAGATTAGGTGCAATTAGTTTAAAAATCTTGTAATTATTTTATTATTTTCTGTAATTTAGTGGGGGGGGTTCGTACTTTAGATAATTGTATTTAATTGTATTTAATTGTAGTTAATTTAGGGAATTAATTTAATTATAGTGTAGTGTTGTACCTGCAAGGCTCGTAATATGGGACCTCTCAACGCTGCTTTTTAAGACTAACGCAATAACAAAGTTTCGTTTTCATAACTAATTCACAGAAAGAAGACCAAAATTAAAGGGATAATCTACTCCAGAATTTTGATTGTTCAAAAGGATAGATAATCCCTTTATTACATATTCCGCAGATTTGCATAACCAACACGATTATAATAATATACTTTTTACCTCTGTGATTACCTTGTATCTTAGTCTCTGCAGACTGCCCCTTTATCTCAGTGATTTTTACAAACTTGCATTTTAGCCATATAGGGGGGTAGTTATCAAGCCGTCAACCTCAAATACGCTGGAATTACGCAGCGTATTTGTGGCGAGGCTGATTCGCCTTAGTTATCAAAGGCTCGAGACCGGCAAAAGTAGAATTTTGTGACGTAAGCATCGATCCGCCGGACTCAGTCCGACACAGATCGATTCTTACGTCACTCCAGATGTTCCGCACACAAGTGCGGCACATTCTCACTACTTTTGCTAGCTATCATTAAACTAGCAGGTACGCTCGGCACTTTTACGGCCCAGCGTACCTGGTTTTCAATCCGCCACCCCTGGAGGCGGCGGATCCCATAGGAATCAATGGGAGTCTGACCATAGCGAAAGTACAAGTTCGCTGCTGACAGACATCCCATTGATTTCTATGGGAGCTGTCTGCACCTAACACCCTAACATGTACCCCGAGTCTAAACACCACTAATCTGACCCCCCCTACACCGCCGCAACTAAATAAAGTTATTACCCCCTAAACCGCCGCTCCCGGAGCCCACCGCAAGCTACTCTATACATATTAACCCCTAAACCGCCGCTCCCGGAGCCCTCCGCAACTATAATAAATGTATTAACCCCTAAACCGCCGCTCCCTGAACCCGCCGCAACCTATATTAAACCTATTAACCCCTATCCTGCCCCCCCTACACCGTCGCCACCTATATTAAACTTATTAACCCCTAATCTGCCCCCCCTACACCGTCGCCACCTATAATAAATCTATTAACCCCTAATCTGCCCCCCCTACACCGTCGCCACCTATAATAAATTTATTAACCCCTATCCTGCCCCCCACTACGCCGCCGCCACTGTAATAAAATGATTAACCCCTAAACCTAAGTCTAACCCTAACCCTAACGCCCCCCTAACTTAAATATTAATTAAATAAATCTAAATAAATTAACTCTTATTAACTAAATGAATCCTATTTAAAACTAAATACTTACCTTTAAAATAAACCCTAATATAGCTACAATATAAATAATAATTATATTCTAGCTATCTTAGGATTTATATTTATTTTACAGGTAACTTTCAATTTATTTTAACCATGTACAATAACTATTAAATAGTTATTAACTATTTAATAGCTTACCTAGCTAAAATAAAGAGAAATGTACCTGTGAAATAAATCCTAACCTAAGTTACAATTACACCTAACACTACACTATACTTTAATAAATTATTCCTATTTAAAAATAAATACTTACCTGTAAAATAAACCCTAAGATAGCTACAATGTAATTAATAATTATATTATAGCTATCTTAGGATTTATATTTATTTTACAGGTAACTTTGTATTTATTTTAGCTAGTTAGAATAGTTATTAAATAGTTATTAACTATTTAATAACTACCTAGCTAAAAGAAATACAAAATTACCTGTAAAATAAATCCTAACCTAAGTTACAATTAAACCTAATACTACACTATCATTAAATTAACTAAATAAACTACCTACAAATAACTACAATTAAATACAATTACATAAACTAACTAAAGTACAAAAAATAAAAAAAGCTAAGTTACAAAAAATAAAAAATTAAGTTACAAACATGTTAAAAATATTACAACAATTTTAAGCTACTTACACCTAATCTAAGCCCCCTAATAAAATAACAAACCCCCCCCCCAAAATAAAAAAAATCCCTATCCTATTCTAAATTAAATAAATTTCAAAGCTCTTTTACCTTACCAGCCCTTAAAAGGGCCATTTGTGGGGGCATGCCCCAAAAAGTTCAGCTCTTTTGCCTGTAAAAGAAAAATACAACCCCCCCAACATTAAAACCCACATACCCCTAATCTAACCCAAACCCCCCTTACAAAAACATAACACTAATCCCCTGAAGATCATCCTACCTTGAGTCGTCTTCACTCAGCCGAGCCACCGATGGAACTGAAGAGGACATCCGGAGCGGAAGAAGTTAATCCTCCAAGCGGCGCTGAAGAAATCTTCCATCCGATGAAGTCATCATCCAGGCGGCGCTGAAGAGGTCTTCTATCCGGGCGAAGTCATCTTCCAAGCCGGGTCTTGAATCTTCCTTCCGCCGACGCGGAACCACCTTCTTCACCAACGGACTACGACGAATGACGGCTCCTTTAAGGGACGTCATCCAAGATGGCGTCCCCTCAATTCCGATTGGCTGATAGGATTCTATCAGCCAATCGGAATTAAGGTAGGAAAATCTGATTGGCTGATGGAATCAGCCAATCAGATTCAAGTTCAATCCGATTGGCTGATCCAATCAGCCAATCAGATTGAGCTCGCATTCTATTGGCTGATCGGAACAGCCAATAGAATGCGAGCTCAATCTGATTGGCTGATTCCATCAGCCAATCAGATTTTTCCAACCTTAATTCCGATTGGCTGATAGAATCCTATCAGCCAATCGGAATTGAGGGGACGCCATCTTGGATGACGTCCCTTAAAGGAGCCGTCATTCGTCGTAGTCCGTCGGTGAAGAAGGTGGTTCCGCGTCGGCGGAAGGAAGATTCAAGACCCGGCTTGGAAGAGGACTTCGCCCGGATAGAAGACCTCTTCAGCGCCGCCTGGATGATGACTTCATCGGATGGAAGATTTCTTCAGCGCCGCTTGGAGGATTAACTTCTTCCGCTCCGGATGTCCTCTTCAGTTCCATCGGTGGCTCGGCTGAGTGAAGACGACTCAAGGTAGGATGATCTTCAGGGGATTAGTGTTAGGTTTTTTTAAGGGGGGTTTGGGTTAGATTAGGGGTATGTGGGTGGTGGGTTTTAATGTTGGGGGGGGGTTGTATTTTTCTTTTACAGGCAAAAGAGCTGAACTTTTTGGGGCATGCCCCCACAAATGGCCCTTTTAAGGGCTGGTAAGGTAAAAGAGCTTTGAAATTTATTTAATTTAGAATAGGGTAGGGATTTTTTTTATTTTGGGGGGGTTTGTTATTTTATTAGGGGGCTTAGATTAGGTGTAAGTAGCTTAAAATTGTTGTAATATTTTTAACATGTTTGTAACTTATTTTTTTATTTTTTGTAACTTAGCTTTTTTTATTTTTTGTACTTTAGTTAGTTTATGTAATTGTATTTAATTGTAGTTATTTGTAGGTAGTTTATTTAGTTAATTTAATGATAGTGTAGTATTAGGTTTAATTGTAACTTAGGTTAGGATTTATTTTACAGGTAATTTTGTATTTCTTTTAGCTAGGTAGTTATTAAATAGTTAATAACTATTTAATAACTATTCTAACTAGCTAAAATAAATACAAAGTTACCTGTAAAATAAATATAAATCCTAAGATAGCTATAATATAATTATTAATTACATTGTAGCTATCTTAGGGTTTATTTTACAGGTAAGTATTTATTTTTAAATAGGAATAATTTATTAAAGTATAGTGTAGTGTTAGGTGTAATTGTAACTTAGGTTAGGATTTATTTCACAGGTACATTTCTCTTTATTTTAGCTAGGTAAGCTATTAAATAGTTAATAACTATTTAATAGTTATTGTACATGGTTAAAATAAATTGAAAGTTACCTGTAAAATAAATATAAATCCTAAGATAGCTAGAATATAATTATTATTTATATTGTAGCGATATTAGGGTTTATTTTAAAGGTAAGTATTTAGTTTTAAATAGGATTCATTTAGTTAATAAGAGTTAATTTATTTAGATTTATTTAATTAATATTTAAGTTAGGGGGGCGTTAGGGTTAGGGTTAGACTTAGGTTTAGGGGTTAATCATTTTATTACAGTGGCGGCGGCGTAGTGGGGGGCAGGATAGGGGTTAATAAATTTATTATAGGTGGCGACGGTGTAGGGGGGGCAGATTAGGGGTTAATAAATTTATTATAGGTGGCGACGGTGTAGGGGGGGCAGGATAGGGGTTAATAGGTTTAATATAGGTTGCGGCGGGTTCATGGAGCGGCGGTTTAGGGGTTAAACTATTTATTTAGTTGCGGAGAGGTGCGGGATCAGCAGGATAGGGGTTAATAATTTTATAATAGAGGGCGACGGTATAGGGGGGCAGGATAGGGGTTACTAGGTATAATGTAGGTGGCAGCGGTGTCCGGGAGCGGCGGTTTAGGGGTTAATACATTTATAAGAGTTGCGGCGGGGTCTAGGAGCGGCGGTTTAGGGGTTAGTACGCAGGGGTTAGCGCTGCGTAATCTGCTGGCGCTTTATAAATACCTGATAATAATAATAATAATAATAATAGTAACTTTATTTAGTTGCGGGGGGCTCCGGGGGCGCCGGTATAGGGGGTAGAACAGTGCAGTTTAGTGTGAGTGCTTAGTGACAGGCTAGCAATAAAGCTGGGAAAAAGCCGAAGGGCAGCGAGATCGGATGAGTGATAACTGTCACAGTCCGCTGCTCATCGCCCCGCGGCTTTTTGACAGCTTTATTTGATAACTTAGGCGAACGTATTCAAGGTCCGCGGCGGCGAAGGTAGGCGAGCTTAGGCGGACGTATTGGGCCGGCGAAGCCAGAAAAGTATACAGCTTGATAACTACCCCCCATAGTGCCTACTCATGCGTAACTCTACGAGAATGATGACAATGTTATCTATATGGCAAACATGAGCTTGCACTTTCAGGCTGTTAAAAACTGCCCAAATGCACTGAGATAGGAGGCAGCCTTCAAGGGATTATAAATTAGCACATAAGCCTACCTAGGTTTAGCATTCAACAAAGAATACCAAGAGAACAAAGCAAATTTGATGATAAAAGTATTCGGAAAGTTGTTTAAAATTGCATGCCCTATCTGAATCATGAAAGTTTGATTTTTATTAGACTGTCCCTTTAAGTACAATCAAAGTGTAAGGGTGAAATAAGTTCTATTTTCTAGTAATTTTGTAAAGGTGATTCTTAGAGCTCTAAGTATTTGTCAATTAAGTGTGTGTGTGTGTGTGTGTGTGTGGGGGGGGGGGGGGTAGATTGATTCCAAAGGTTACTATATAGAGGTGGGTAATATTCCTACTTATGTAAAGCTACCTTAAATAAGTAGAATCTAGGCATCAAACCCCTCCCACAGGAATCTTATATTGGAAAAGTCTATTGTGCCATTATAGCTTTTATTTATATATATATATATATATATATATATATATATATATGTGTGTGTGTGTGTGTGTATGTATATATATATATATATATATATATATATATATATATAATGCACCTCTCTCATCCATTGGTTAAATGTAGCAGCTTGTAAGTTTTTCTAAATTAAAAAAGAAAATCAGTCTATATATTTAACTAGAATCAGCTTGATGATATACAAACGTTTTAAGGAAAATTAGAACCAGAAGTCTTGAAAAGTGTTAAAATATTTTTAGCTCTTGTTTAAAGGGATAGTAGCTCTAAAAATGTATATTATGCATACAGAAAAAAATGTAATTAAATTTGTGATAAAAACTGCAATACAAATATTATATGAAAGATATTTATATGCTTGTTCAGAACTGGGCCTAAAAAAACAGATCATTCTTAAAGGAACAAAATTGAAATGCACATAGATAAATTACATTTTTGAATAGAAACATATTTGCAATATACATGTACTGGCAAAAATGCTTCTTGAAATAAGTTACCACTGTTTTAGTGTTAACATTTTTTCTCTGCACGTGCAAGAATAACAAGATATTCTCAGTGCACCCGCTTTTTAAATGCTGTAGCTGCTCAGAGCGCCAGTGGCACTTGTTTCATGTGAGCAATTAACAAATCAAGTTATTATCAGAAGGTACAAGTACCTTATGCTTTCTGAGCAAGTGTTTAAAATGCTGGTGCACACACAGTACATACTTAAGTACACTTGTGAAACAGCTACAGCTTTTATTAGAAACATTTTGGCTAATAAGTGTATATTACAAAAATGCTTCTCTCCAAAACTGAAATGCATCTATGTGGATTCCAATTTTGGATGGAATGTCCCTTTAAGTTAGTAATCAGAACTCCCACTTTTTTTTTTTTGATGGACAGAGACATGCCTCACAAGCATCAAGCAATATTTTCTTTTTTCTAGGGTTGCACCGATACCATTTTTTTAAGACTGAGTACAAGTACCGATACTTGTTTTCAAATACTCGCCGATACCAATTACCGATACTTTTTTTTTTATGTCATGTGACAGTTAACCAAGCACAGTACAGACTAATTATTTAAGATTCCTTCTTTATAATTATGAAGGACTGTAACTTAAAATACATTATGAAATAATAAAACAGTTTTATTTATCATAAAGTTCACAGAACATGTTTATAAATAAAAAATATTACAATAAAATATATTAATAATTACAACAAATAACAAATATAAAATCACAACCAAACAAAAGTGCAATACCGTAAAAAATAGAAAAATAGTAAAAATAGAACAGTGCACTGTTTAATCATGGGGAACAACACTATGGGCTAAATTACATTTGACTGGTAAGTTTTACCAATGCTATGCTAAAGTCTATGGAGTTGGAAATGTGAACAAAGCATTGATAAAGCTTACCAATCAAATGTAATCTAAATCTAGTCCTATAATTGCAGGATGAGTGTTCATTGGAATTAACTTAATTTTTGCCATGAGTACTCTTCCTGCAATTATATAAGCTAACCTATGGATGTTCCTCAGAGTACAGTATGTTCTGAACATCATTGTGCAAGATGAGAACTAGCAGTAAAAAAGGCAATTTAGCAATTAGAATAATTTTTCAAAAGTTAGTGGCAAGTTCTTTTTACGGAACAGAAGCCTCTCTGTATGTTCAGCTATAAGTCTGTTTTTGCTATCAGTAAGGAGGTTTGACTCTAAGTTGAACAGTCTTTCAATTTCCACACTACTGCATTGGGCAGAAAGATATTTTTGGACCAATTTAGCCAGAGCTGGAAATCTCAGTTTATTAACTGACTAGTACTTACGGGGTTTGTCTGAACGAGGTACAGTGATCTCTCCTACAATAATACAAATAACACCAATTTGTATTGGCAGAACAGTAGTAAAGTATTTTTAGTTTAGTCTCCACTTCAGCTTAAAATGAAATGGGAGCATGCAGTTTGAAAAAACGCCACAAGATAGCATATGGGTAGGAAGTGGAGGTATCAGTATAAGTATCGGTGCATTTGCACGAGTACAAGTACTCATGCAAATACTTGGTATCGGTACCGATACTAGTATCAGTATTGGTGCAACCCTACTTTTTTCAATATATGAACATCAATTTTAGAAAAACAAACAGAAGTAATACATTTTAAATTCCCTCTCCTTGATGCAACACATAAAAAATAACTTAATGTCCCTTTAAATAGAGATGAATTGGGGGCGGAGCCGGCAGTCATAGGGAACAGACGTGTGTATGCTTAGCTCCTGAGCCCAATATCAGCATTATTGAATTTAATCCCTAAATTGATTTGACTATTGGCAGAAGGGACAACATATTTGGCAGTGTCACCTGAACTGTTATTTAATACACCTAAAGAGTGACTAAGACGTATATATCAATGGCGGTAAGCCTGAATAGGTGTGTGAGTTAAGCCGCAGCACTAATCAAGCAAACACCTCAGAGGCACACTCCGGAGGGTCGGGGCTCCGCTCCGGAGTGGGAAACTGCATGCAGCTGGATATCTGTGTGGGTAGCAGAGGGAAGGAGACGCCGCAAAACCTACAGTCATACTCGCGCCTTACTTGAAATGGCGGCGGAGGCCTAGCATTTGAGGAGTGTCCTGGGATCACGGAGCGCTGAGTGTGAACCGGAGAGCCGGTGTTACAGGTGGTCGGATGCTTAAAGGGGAACAACTGAGAAGCGCCAAGGCGGCAGAGGAGATATAACATACAGCTACTCCAGGAGATCCCCTTGCCGATACTCCACGTGGCTCACGTAAGTGCGCAACAAGCGCCATAGCACTTTTAACACACAAATCCCTGAAGCAAAGTGAGGCCTTGGTGGGGCAGTGATTTAATCCAAATTTATTGGGACATATGAAGGCAAATTCACAGGACACATTACAGGGGCGATACCTAGCTAAGAGGTGCTTTTATTGTTTGAGACATTTCACTGCTGCTGAACTGCTCTTTCTCCCCCTCATTTCCTGCTGGTTAAAATACCAGTGGGTCATATCCTATCTTCCTTGCCCGACTTCGTCCAGTGAGGACATCTCCCCTGGGGAGTGGGGAGAGTTCGTGCAGCTCTGCTTTAGTGATAGTGGCTTTTCTGATTACCCCTCTGTGTGATCAACAAAAATAAAACACTTATGCTTATAATGTGATGAATACCTGAGAACAGACTGTGCTGATGCGGCCTGACATGGATGCCATGACACAGGAAATATATTATTGCTGTATTGAATAAAACATAAACCACCCAATAGCTATGGTTAAATGCACTTCAAGAGATGAGAAAAGCAATGCAGTGTGGGAGAATTAAATGACAGACCCCAGATGAGTGAGAAAAGTGAGAGAGTGAATTAACAATTGGAGGTGGCCAGAATAAAGCAGCTAATAATACCTTCAATACCCACTAAGCAGAATATGTCTTAAATTAATCTCAGCCTTAAATTGCTAAATCCCTACTATAAACATCATGGCTGCAAGAAAAGGTTCTAAAGGAGATAAAGGGATGAAGTCTTTATCGGTAGACACTTTTTTTAAAGCCCCTAAAATCCCCAAATCCCAAGACCAGATTTTAATGGAGACAGAGGAAGATATGGAATCTGAAAATGAGGAGGGATCTGAAGACCTTATCCCCGCAACTAAAGCTGATCTGCAAGCCTTAGTGTCTAAACAGGATATTGCTTCTAATTTCGAAAAATTGTGGGAAAAGATGGATAACTTTCAGGCCACAGTCACCAATAGTCTCACAGACATTAAAACAGAAATATTGGAGTTGGGAAACCGAGTAGACTCCTTAGAAACAGCTACAGAGGAAATAGGAGAGGAAGTTACTTCAGTCTCGGAAGCCCTTTCCTCCCAGAATCAAACAATATTGGAGCTGGAGGAAAAGATCGAAGATTTAGAAAATAGAAGCCGGCGATCCAACATTCGCCTCAAGGGAGTCCCTGAGACAATTGGAGCTGAGGATCTCCACAGCTATCTTCAAATGCTGTTTCACGCCATACTAGGAGGGTCCGCAGACTCTGAATATCCAATTGAGAGAGCACACAGAGCCCTCAAGGCGAAACCTAAAACAGATCAACCACCAAGACATGTGATCATCAGATTCCTACGGTTTCCTGACAGAGAAAAGATACTATTGGCAGCGAGACAAAACCCAACGTTTAAGTTTCAGGGAAACATAATCCAGTTCTTTCAAGATCTTTGCACTAAAACTCTACAAAAAAGATTTGCGCTGAAGCCTCTCACTCTTCTCCTAAGGAAGAACAATATACCATACAGATGGGGCTTCCTTTTTGCACTCCATGTGATGAGGAATGGGAGGATGACTACTATTAAAACCATTGAGGAGATTCCAGATATTTGCAAGCTTCTGGATTTAGAACCACCTAATACCCTGGAAACACAGTCATCATCTCATTCCTCTGAATTGTCTCCATCAAAGGTAAAGCCCCAAAGATCGAAATGGAAGAAAGTAACCAAGAAGATGGCTAAGACATGAACCGCTTGGCCACTAGGTAACTAATATCTATGAGAAATGGGCCCTCCCCCCCTTTTTTTTTCTTCCTTCTTTGCTTTTCTCTCATCCTCTAGGGTATTGTTTGAGACATTTTTTTTTCTTTTTCTCTACCCTGGAGAGCATTACATTTCAGACTCAAGGGACAGACTTTGACCCTTCACTTATTGGAAATTCTATTGGGTTGGAGGTTCATGTTGGGATCGCACAATGCATGTACTTTGTTTTGGTTTAGGTACATGTGTATTCAATGGCTTCATCACTGTCAATTGTTGTTTTTTTTGTTCATGTTCATGTTCTTATTATGTAAATGCACGAAATGTTGTACAATTACTATATGCTCATCACATGTCATTATGTTACAAAGTTGTGGGTATATGAGAAGGAAACAGAAGCTAGATAGCATAGGGAGGGAGATTGATGTGCTTATATTTATAAGAGAGAAGAAATGGTCATTGTGTTTGGGGGTAATTCTGTCGTCTGGGGTCCCTGCTACCATGAATAGGCATACAATGAGTAGGGGGTGTGGATATTAAGATGGCACTGCCTAGGATAGTTTTGATCTCGCATAATGCGAGAGGATTAAACACTGACACAAAGAGGAGAACAGCCATGTCAAATTATAGGCGCTTAAAGGCCAATATTATTTATCTTCAGGAGACACATTTTCTAAAGAATACAATTCCTAAGTATTGGGCAAGAGATTACTCTATGCAATTCCATTCGGCATTAGACTCAAAAAAGAGAGTAGTCTCCATTTTAATACACACTTCCATACCATTTACTCATAAAGAGACTATATCTGACAAGGAGGGTAGGTATCTTCTAGTGTTTGGTCAAGTTGGGAAGGTGGATGTACTTCTATGTAATATATACGCTCCTAATGATCAACAAGACAAATTTTTTGCCACTATCTCCAATTTGCTAACTAATTGGTCCAGATTACGGATAATTCTCGCAGGAGATTTTAACATTGACCTCCAACTATTGACCAAACAGACAATCATGCAACAATCTAAAAAGAAACAGAGACAGAAGGCAATGGCTAAAAAGGTTACGGGGCTGTTAGAGCAACACACCCTACAGGATACCTGGCAGATGTTAAAAGGGGGGAGCGGGGCTACCACTTTTTATTCAGCTTCACACGATAGTTATTCTAAAATAGATTATGTATACACCAGCCAGATTCTTCAACCAGCAATACATTCTTTAGATATTTATCCATGTGTCTGGTCCGATCACTCCTTAACGGTACTCACCTTAGGTGATCTGTCAGACCCACAGAGGACAAGGACTTGGACGTATGATACATTTTGTACCAAAAGCCCACTAATTAAAGACAAGATTTTGAATGATCTGAAAGAATACTGGCAAATTAATGTGGACTCCACAGACAATCCCATCACACCCTGGGCAGCACACAAGGCAGTGATTAGGGGTATCCTAATTAAAGAGAAAACACTATATAGGAAAAAGAAAGAAAACACAATTAAACAATTAAATGATGAAATTGCTTCCCTGGAACAAACACACAAATCAAATAAATCCAAAACTACATTAAATAGACTTATGGACAAGAGACAGACTCTACAGGCCATATTAAATGAACAATCTATAAGGGCTGCACATAGGTTAAAAACCAACTACTTCATCTTTTCCAACAAACCAGACAAATACCTTGCAAAAAAACTTAGAGACAGTTATCAATCTTTATCTATACCATGTATCCAAACACCTGCTGGTCAGATGACCATGCATCCTCAGGAGATTGTTGACACATTCGCTCAATTTTATAAAGAATTATATGATGGCACGAAGGTGCAACATAATCTTAACACAGAAGAAGCCTTTGCTTCTTTTTTGCAGAAAGCGGATGTGCCACCGATAACTGAGGAAGATAGAACAACCCTAAATGCTGGGATTACAAGAGCAGAGGTGATAGCAGCGATTAATGAACTTAAACCTGGCAAAGCTCCAGGACCGGATGGGTTCCCAGGGGAGTATTACAAGGCATTTCGGGAAGTTTTGGTGCCACACCTGGTAGTGTTCGCTAACCACATCATGGAGGGAGGAGAGATCCCCATAGACTTGCTTAGGGCCAAAATAGTGGTAATTCCGAAACAAGGGAAAAATCCCAATCTTTGTAGTAGCTATAGGCCTATCTCCCTCATCAACCAAGATATCAAAATAGTTACTAAAATCCTGGCCAATCGACTGAAACACATTCTCCCTAAAATTATTCACCTGGATCAAGTGGGATTTATCAAAGAGAGGGAAGCCCCTGACAACATTCGTAGAATGGTTTCGGTAATAGATATGCTAAGAGACCGCAAAGTGCCTTCTCTGGTCCTTTCATTGGATGCGGAGAAGGCCTTTGACAGAGTCGATTGGAAATACATGTTAGCTTTATTGACAACATTGGGGTTTGAGGGAGGGTTCATGAAGGCTATTAGGGGACTATACTCGACACCTACGGCATTCGTTAGAGCGATAGGACACCAATCAGAAAACATACCTATACTTAATGGAACCAGGCAGGGATGCCCACTGTCACCTCTGCTCTTCGCTATATGTATTGAGCCACTGGCTGCTTATATACGTAATTGTCCCGATATATTTGGTCTGGTAGTGGGGAAAATACATCACAAAATTACTCTTTTTGCAGACGACGTGCTGCTTACTGTCTCGAGGCCTTTGCATTCGCTGCCATACATATACCAAGCAATACACCTGTTCTCCCAGATATCCGGTTACAAAATTAATGTGGATAAATGCGAGGCACTCCCTTTGTCCATACCAAAACACACTATCAAACTGATTGAAGCAAATTTTGACTTTAGATGGGTCCCTGGAGGGTTAAAATATCTAGGAATAAAACTGATGTCACACTCCTCAAAATTATATGAAGCCAACTACACCCCCATGTTCAAACTGATTAGATCCGATTTAGGGAAATGGAGGAAAATGGGTTTTTCATGGTACGGGAGACTGTCTGCAATTAAGATGACAATGCTGCCTAGAATCCTATATCTGTTTAGGGTGCTCCCAATTAAGATTAATGTTTCTGACATAACTAAGCTCCAGAGGGACATCCATAGCTTCTTACGAAATAACAAGCATCCGAGAATCCCTCACCACATTTTAAACAAACATAGACAAATAGGGGGGGTGGGAGCCCCCAACTTACTTGATTATTATAGAGCAGCGAGACTGGCCCAAGACTCCCTATTAAGCAGGAGGCAAAGAGATGTGTTATGGTCGGCTTTGGAAGCAGAATTGGTGGGGCAGGAGACCCCAGATGGCATTCTTTGGAGCGGTGAGCTATCTAAAAAACAAGATTATTACCAGAACAGAATTACACTACTCTCTAGACAACAATGGCCGTCGTCACAAAAAGTAGGACAGACTCTTTCTTTATGTTCAAAAATAATGCCCTTGAAATATATCCTCAATGAGGAATTTAAACATCATCTCCACAAATGGGAGAATAAAGGGCTTTACAGGGTAGCAGATATATACTCTCAGGGCAAACTGTTAACATTTACCCAGCTCCAACTGAAACTTGAACCCCTTACACTTCATTGGTTTTTGTATCTCCAGGTGATGACAGCTATAAACTCGTATATGACTAAATACCCGACACATGGCAAACAATCTATTCTTGAACACCTATGCACAGCACATACTAGACCTAAAAGAGCGATCTCCAATTTATATATCTCTATCCAAGAGAATAGAAATAATTCCAAAACAACACTAATGTTAAAATGGGAAACTGATATTGACAAAGAGTTTGAGTTGGATAGATTGAATGAGATGATGCACCAAGCTAGTAGAGGTCTTATTAGTGCAGACTTAAGAGAAAACATCTTAAAAACATCGTTTAGATGGTATCTGACCCCGAGCAAAACTGCTCATATGGGAAAAGGAAGCTCCAAATTTTGCTATAGAGGATGTAGGGTGACAGGAACTTACCTTCACATGTGGTGGGAATGTCCCTCAGTTAATGAAATATGGCGAAAATGATCTTCTTTATTGAGAATAGTTTTGGGCGAACAGATCTATCTGACCCCTGCACAGGCCTTACTGCATGAGCCCATTCCCAGACTAAATAAATACATTAACACTTTCGTCAGAATATTGTGCACCACAACTAGAACAGTGATTGCTAAATACTGGAAAACAGTAGTCCCATCGTGGTCGGAGGTATTAGCTAAGATAAAGCTGGTCTACCTGATGTATGAATCAGCTGCAGAGGTACAAGGTACAGAATCTCAATTTCAGAAGGTCTGGTACTACTGGGTACTAGAGGGAAATAACAGGGCAATTGAGGAAGCAAGCTAGGAGATAGTAGTCCTAAGATAAACCACAGACATAAAGCTAGATGAGTAGACAATCCTTAGATGAGATAAAGATATATTGTACAATGACAAGTTGTAGATCCATGAAGCGGATACGTGCAAGTTATGTTTTAGTTTTTCTTCTGTATTTTTACTTAGCTTAATTGAGCTTTGTTTTTGTTTTTTTCTAGTTATTGTTATTATAATGCTGTTAAAGTTGTTGGAAATGTTTGAACTTTATGCCCCCTGTATTCAAGTTCTCTCCTTTGAAGCCATCATAATGTTGGTGTTGCAGAGAAACAGTTGAGGGAACTAAAGGTTAAAAAGCACTCTGTCAAAGAGTAGTCTAAAACATTGTCTAAACTCTAACTGCAGGAAAGAGAACCTGATACCAACCTTTTATCTGTATTCAACACAAGCATACATATAGACTCAAGGACACTTCAAGAATCGGAGACTTCTTCTGAAACGGAAAGTACTCTGATAGGAATGTTTGCTATGTGTCACAACAGTTATACCTTGAGATATGATGTTTTGGCATGCTTTACTGTATGTATTTTTCCTAATGTTATGTGTAGAGGAGTGTGGATAATAAAAAACATTTCATTTAAATAGAGATGAATTATCTCACGGTAGCCTTATGCATGCCTTAGGCATTCTTAAATTCACTTACAATACTTTAAATTACAAAATAATATTTGGGTAGATTTGTTTCACTGGAGATTTTTTTAATCTGTGTATTATTGGTGTCTCTATAGACTGTCTTATTACAGTAAGGTCAATTTAGTCAAGGGGAACTGAAAATATTATTAGAGCATGGCTTGCTCTTCAGTAAAGTGACATGTTTGCCTTAATTACTTCACATGCAATCTGTTACATTTTGTGTTCTGTATCACTGACTTTTATGCTCATCTATAGGATTTTCTGTAAATCTATATATAGACAATGTAACAGTAAAGTAATCTTGAAACATTCACAGTCTATTAATTCAGCAACCCAACATTATACAAAAAGCAACTCAATTCCATATTAGTGTAACAATTACATGTTTGATTTAAAAACAATAACATACTTACATGTATTACAAGGAATATTTTACAAATGAACAAATGCTAAATATTTACATATTTACTATCTACATTATAAATATATGTATTGGATTTTAGGAATACTAGATCACTTTGATCAGTTCATTACATAAAAATAGTTGAATGGACACTGAAGTCAAAATTTAACATTCAGGATTTAGATACAACATGCAATATTAAAAAAAAAAAAAATCCAATTTTCCAGTTTACGTCTATTATCAAATTTGCTTTATTCTCTTGGTATCCTTTGTGTCTTTAGCACTCTATAGCAGTAATTTTTGCAACCATGTATAACATTGTTTTGGAAAATGTTAAAAAGAATGCTGCTATTGAGAGGTAAAAACACATGCTTCCTGAGTTCCCATTAGCTAAGTCATCAGCTATGGTAAAACATTCTGGGTGATAACTTCAGAATGATTAGTAGATTAAATTACTGATTACTTCACAAGCATTAACAGACAGTGAATGACCCTAAAGTCATCTGACTTAAATATTTTGGCCTGAAGGCACACTTCAGTATGGATTCTGATGACTAGTCTGGAGTCATCGATTTCTTTATGAATGACTCCAGGAAGATCATCCTTTTTGACTAGGGAAGTGAGTAAATCAAAATTTGAAGTAAATTAGAAGGTTATTTTAAATTGCATGTTCTGTCTGAATAAAGAAAGATTAATTCTGACTAGTCTCACTTTGAAAGTTGCACACTTGTTGTTTAAATATAATAAAATTATATAAGCATTTTATTTATACAGTATTTATTTTATTTTATTTGGAGTATGTAGTTTATAGAACCAATATGATTTGAACTTTAACACCAAATTAGGTTTTATTTCATGCTGATGTAGATTAAATGTTTACCTTGTGTAAATACTTTATGTATTGGTTAGAAAATTAAGCTATTTACTTGTATTATGTCTTAAAGCTGGTTTATTCAGAAAATAAGCTATGATTGGGGTATATTGATATTATGAAGTAACATATATGGCCACATTACAAGTGGCACACTATTTAGCACTTTCACTTGACTATTAACTTTTTTAGAAGTAGGCTTTTTGTTTACATTGGGTCATAGATGTGTTTTTTTCTTGCCGACCCACGCAGGGGCTGCCCGGATGGAAATATCATAAAAAAGGGGCAGTGCGAGTGACTAGTGATGTCGCGAACTTAAAAATTTCCGCCATTGACTTCAATAGGCAGGCGAACTTTAAAACCCACAAGGACTCTTTCTGGCCACAATAGTGATGGAAAAGTTGTTTCAAGGGTACTAACACCTAGACTGTGGCATGCAGGAGGGGGATCCATGGCAAAACTCCCATGGAAAATTACATAGTTGATGCAGAGTCTGCTTTTAACCCATAAAGGGCCTAAATCACCTAACATTAATAAATTGTTTGCAATAACGTGCTTTAAAACATCAGTTATGATGTTGTATCGATCAGGTAGTGTAAGGGTTACGCCCACTTCACAGTGACAGACCAAACTCCAAGTGTAACGCACAGCAAACAGTCCATTTGCACAACCACGAGATAGATAGATTTGATAGATAGATACATAGATTACATAGCTCAATAGATGCAATATACATATGATCGATAAAAATTACATAGATCAATAGATGCAATATACATTTGATAGATACGAATTACATAGATCAATAGATGCAATATCCATTTGATAGATACAAATTTTATCGATCAAAAGATGCTATACACATTTGATAGATACAAATTACATCAATCAAAAGATGCAATATACATTTTATAGATACGAATTACATCGATCAATAGATGCAATATACATTTGATAGATACGATTGATAGTTAGATAGATTTGATAGATAAATAGATAGATTTGAAAGATATATAATTTCCCTGACAGAGTATAACAATAAGACATGCGGTTTGGGACCTGTGGTGTGTTAAGTAGTACTATTCTTAGCAGTTTACTACTACCTGTTACTCCCCCTATTGGGGGAGGTTATATGGCCTGCATTTTTGGAACAGGGAGATGGAAGAAGATGATTGCTCTGTCCTCCTACTTCAAATTTGTCAAAAACACAAGTGGCTGTCTCAAAACAGTCCGGACACGAGATAGAAAGATTTGATAGATAGATATACATAGATTGATAGTTAGATAGAATCGATAGAAGATAAATAGATAGATTTGATAGATATATAATTACCCTGAAAAAGTATAATAATAAAACATGCGGTCTGGGATCCATGGTAACTAGTAGTTACCATGGGTCCCAGCCCACATGTTTTGTTGTTATACTTTGTCAGGGTAATCATGCAGGCCATATAGACCTCCCCCGATAGGGGGAGTTACAGGGATTAAAGTGCTAATAATTGTACTTCTTAACACAACCTAGTTACCATGGGTCCCAGACCACATGTTTGTTTTTATACTTTGTCAGGGTAATCATGCAGGCCATATAGACCTCCCCCGATAGGGGGAGTTACAGGGATTAAAGTGCTAAGAATAGTACTACTAAACACAACCTAATTACCATGGGTCCCAGACCGCATGTCTTGTTGTTATACTTTGTCAGGGTAATCATGCAGGCCATATAGACCTCCCCCGATATGGGGAGTAATAGGTATTAAACTGCTAAGAACAGTACTACTTAACACAACCTAGTTACCATGGGTCCCAGACCACATGTTTTGTTGATATACTTTGTCAGGGTAATCTTGCAGGCCATATAGACCTCCCCCAATAGGGGGAGTTACGGGGATTAAAGTGCTAAGAACAGTACTACTTAACACAACCTAGTTACCATGGGTCCCAGACCAAATGTTTTGTTGTTATACTTTGTCAGGGTAATCATGCAGGCCATATAGACCTCCCCCAATAGGGGGAGTAAAAGGGATTAAAGTGCTAAGGCCATAAAGACCTCCCCCGATATGGGGAGTAACAGGTATTAAACTGCTAAGAACAGTACTACTTAACACAACCTAGTTACCATGGGTCCCAGACCGCATGTTTTGTTGCTATACTTTGTCAGGGTAATCATGCAGGCCATATAGACCTCCCCCGATAGGGGGAGTAACAGGTATTAAAGTGCTAAGAATAGTACTACTTAACACAACCTAGTTACCATGGGTCCCAGACCACATGTTTTGTTGTTATACTTTGTCAGGGTAATCATGCAGGCCATATAGACCTCCCCCGATATGGGGAGTAACAGGTATTAAACTGCTAAGAACAGTACTACTTAACACAACCTAGTTACCATGGGTCCCAGACCGCATGTTTTGTTGCTATACTTTGTCAGGGTAATCAAGGGATTAAAGTGCTAAGAATAATACTACTCAACACAACCTAGTTACCATGGGTCCCAGACCGCATGTTTTATTATTATACTTTGTCAGGGTAATTATATATCTATCAAATCGATCTATTTATCTTCTATTGATTCTATCTAACTATCAATCTATGTATATCTATCTATCAAATCTATCAATCTCGTGGCCGGACTGATTTGAGACAGCCACTTGTGTTTAGGCCAAATTTGAAGTAGGAGGACAGACCAATCATCTTCTTCCATCTCCCTGTTCCAAAAATGCAGGCCATATAGACCTCCCCCGATAGGGGGAGTAACAGGTAGTAAACTACTAAGAATAATACTACTTAACACACCACGGGTCCCAGACCGCATGTCTTATTGTTATGCTCTGTCAGGGAAATCATATATCTATCAAATCTATCTATTTATCTATCGAATCTATCTAACTATCAATCGTATCTATCAAATATAAATTGCATCTATTGATCTATGTAATTCGTATCTATCAAATGTATATTGCCTCTTTTGATCTATGCAATTCGTATCTATCAAATGTATATTGCATCGATTGATCTATGTAATTCGTATCTATCAAATGTATATTGCATCTATTGATCTATGTAATTTGTATCTATCATATGTATATTGCATCTATTGATCTATGTAATCTATGTATTTATCTATCAAATCTATCTATATCGTGGTTGTGCAAATGGACTGTTTGCGGTTGTTTGCGGTGCGTTACACGGGGAGTTTGGTCTGTCACTGTGAAGCGGGCGTAACCCTTACACTACCTGATCGATACAGCAACATACCTGATGTTTTAAAGCACGTTATTCAAAAAAATTTAGGAATGTTAGGTGATTAAGGCCCTTTAAGGCCCTTTATGGCTTAAAACCAGACTCTGCATCAACTATGTAATTTTCCTTGGGAGTTTTGCCATGGATCCCCCTCCGGCATGCCACAGTCCAGGTGTTAGTCCCCTTAAAACAACTTTTCCATCACTATTGTGGTCAGAAAGAGTCCTTGTGGGTTTTAAAGTTCGCCTGCCTATTGAAGTCAATGGCGGTTCGCGAACAGTCGCGGAAGTTCGAGTCAGCCGTTCGCGAACCGAAATTTTAAGGTTTGCGACATCACTAATGTCAACCTTTTAAAACTACTTTTCTTCATCTAGCCATCTACCCAGGTCATTAATGTACAATTTTGAATTCACAGAATTATTTTTGTTTACACATTTACAAATATGATTCTTTAAAAAGTGATCTCAATCACCTAGATTTAGAGTTTTGCGTTAGAAGGGGTGCGTTAGCTACGCGTGTCATTTTTCCCCCGCACCTTTTAAATAACGCTGGTATTTAGAGTTCTCTGAAGGGCTGCGTTAGGCTCCAAAAAGGGAGCGTAGAGCATAATTTACCGCCACTGCAACTCTAAATACCAGCGTTGCCTACGGACGCCGCCAGCTTCAAAAACGTGCTTGTGCACGATATCCCCATAGGAAACAATGGGGCAGTTTGAGCTGAAAAAAAAACCTAACACCTGCAAAAAAGCAGCGTTCAGCTCCTAACGCAGCCCCATTGTTTCCTATGGGGAAACACTTCCAAAGTCTGCACCTAACACCCTAACATGAACCCCGAGTCTAAACACCCCTAACCTTACACTTATTAACCCCTAATCTGCCGTCCCCGCTATCGCTGACCCCTGCATATTATTATTAACCCCTAATCTCCGCAACCTACATTATAGCTATGTACCCCTAATCTGCTGCCCCTAACATCGCCGACCCCTATATTATATTTATTAACCCCTAATCTGCCCCCCCAACGTCGCCGCTACCTAACTACACTTATTAACCACTAATCTGCCGACCAAACCTCGCTGCCACTATAATAAACGTATTAACCCCTAAACCGCCTCACTCCCGACCCAAAAACCCTATAATAAATAGTATTAACCTCTAATCTGCCCTCCCCAATGTCGCCGCCACCTAACTTCAAGTATTAACCCCTAATCTGCCGACCGGACCTCACCGCTACTCTAATAAATGTATTAGCTAAGTCTAACACTAACACCCCCCTAAGTTAAATTTAATTTAAATCTAACGAAATAAAATAAATCTTATTAAATAAATTAATCCTATTTAAAGCTAAATACTTACCTGTAAAATAAACCCTAATATAGCTACAATATAACAAATAATTATATTGTAGCTATTTTAGCATTTATATTTATTTTACAGGCAACTTTGTATTTATTTTAACTAGGTACAATAGCTATTAAATAGTTAGTTACTATTTAATATCTACCTAGTTAAAATAATTACAAAATTACCTGTAAAATAAATCCTAACCTAAGTTACAATTAAACCTAACACTACACTATCAATAAATTAATTAACTAAACTATCTACAATTATCTACAATTAAATCAACTAAATTAAATTGCAAAAAAACCCAAACACAAACACTTAATAAAATGCCCTACCCTATTCTAAAATAAAAAGTTAACAGCTCTTTTACCTTACCAGTCCTTAAAAGGGCCTTTTGCAGGGCATGCCCCAAAGAAAACAGTTCTTTTGCATTTAAAAGAAACATACAATACCCCCCCAACATTACAACCCACCACCCACATACCCCTAATCTAACCCAAACACCCCTTAAAAAACCTAACACTAAGCCCCTGAAGATCTCCCTACCTTATCTTCACCACGCCGGGTATCACCGATCCGTCCAGAAAAGGGTCCGAAGTCTTCATCCTATCCGGCAAGAAGAGGTCCAGAAGAGGGTCCGAAGTCTTCATCCTATCAGGCAAGAAGAGGACATACGGACCGGTAGACATGTTCATCCAGGCGGCGTCTTATATCTTCATCCATCTGGCGCGGAGCGGGACCATCTTGAAGCAGCCGACGTGGATCCATCCTCTTCTTCCGGTGACTCCCGACGAATGAAGGTTCCTTTAAGTGACATCATCCAAGATGGAGTCCCTCGAATTCCGATTGGCTGATAGGATTCTATCAGCCAATCGGAATTAAGGTAGGAAAAATATGATTGGCTGATTGAATCAGCCAATCAGATTCAAGTTCAATCTGATTGGCTGATTGGATCAGCCAATCAGATTGAGCTCGCATTCTATTGGCTGTTCCGATCCGCGCCGGATGGATGAAGATAGAAGACGCCGCCTGGATGAACATGTCTACCGGTCCGGATGTCCTCTTCTTGCCGGATAGGATGAAGACTTCGGACCCTCTTCTGGACCTCTTCTTGCCGGATAGGATGAAGACTTCGGACCCTCTTCTGGATGGATCGGTGATACCCAGCGTGGTGAAGATAAGGTAGGGAGATCTTCAGGGGATTAGTGTTAGGTTTTTTAAGGGGTGTTTGGGTTAGTTTAGGGGTATGTGGGTGGTGGGTTGTAATGTTGGGGGGGGCATTGTATGTTTTTTTTAAATGCAAAAGAGCAGTTTTCTTTGGGGCATGCCCCGCAAAAGGCCCTTTTAAGGGCTGGTAAGGTAAAAGAGCTGTTAACTTTTTATTTTAGAATAGGGTAGGGCATTTTTTTATTTTGGGGGGCTTTGTTATTTTTTTAGGGGGCTTAGAGTAGGTGTAATTAGTTTAAAATTCTTGTAATCTTTTTTTATTTTTTGTAATTTAGTGTTTGTTTTTTTTGTAAATTAGTTTAGTTGATTTAATTGTAGATAATTGTAGGTAGTTTAGTTAATTAATTTATTGATAGTGTAGTGTTAGGTTTAATTGTAACTTAGGTTAGGATTTATTTTACAGGTAATTTTGTAATTATTTTAACTAGGTAGATATTAAATAGTAAATAACTATTTAATAGCTATTGTACCTAGTTAAAATAAATGCAAAGTTGCCTGTAAAATAAATACAAATCCTAAAATAGCTACAATATAATTATTCGTTATATTGTAGTTATATTAGGGTTTATTTTACAGGTAAGTATTTAGCTTTAAATAGGATTAATTTATTTAATAAGATTTATTTTATTTCGTTAGATTTAAATTATATTTAACAAGGGGGGTGTTAGTGTTAGACTTAGCTTTAGGGGTTAATACATTTATTAGAGTAGCGGCGAGGTCCGGTCGGCAGATTAGGGGTTAATAAGTATAGGTAAGGTAGCGGCGACGTTGGGGGGGGGCAGATTAGGGGTTAATAAATATTATGTAGGTGTCGGCGATGTTAGGGGCAGCAGATTAGGGGTACATAGGGATAATGTAGGTTGTGGCGGTGTGCGGTCGGCAGATTAGGGGTTAAAAAATGTTATTAGAGTGGCGGCGATGTGGGGGGACCTCGGTTTAGGGGTACATAGGTAGTTTATGGGTATTAGTGTACTTTAGAGCACAGTAGTTAAGAGCTTTATGAACCGGCGTTAGCCCAGAAAGCTCTTAACTCCTGACTTTTTTCTGCGGCTGGAGTTTTGTCGTTAGAGTTCTAACGCTCACTTCAGCCAAGACTCTAAATACCAGCGTTAGAAAGATCCCATTGAAAAGATAGGATACGCAATTGACGTAAGGTGATCTGTGGTATGGAAAAGTCCTGGCTGGAAAGTGAGCATTAGACCCTTTCCTGACTGACTCTAAATACCAGCGGGCAGCCAAAACCAACGTTAGGAGCCCTTAACGCTGGTTTGGACGGCTCACGCAGAACTCTAAATCTAGGCGTTAATTTCTACAATGGTCTGTTCTTTTATAGGACCATTGCATGCTGTTGTCATCATTTAGTTGGCATCTTCCTTTACAAAAAGATAATCAGAACTCCATATTTTGTTTTCTAAATCTCCTTTTTTTTTTTTTTTTACAAAACTGTAGTCTACCTCATTACTTGTCAGGTCAATGTAATCAAGTGCTGAGTGTCTGTTTGGGTATCTGTGTCTGAGTGTGTTTGTGTGTTTCTTTGCGTGTCTGCTAGAGTGTCTATATGTGAATCCTTAGGTGTGAGTGTGTGTGTGTGTTTCAGTGTATGAGTGTGTTTGTATGTTACCACCTTTACAACATTTCCAAGTTTAAATAGACACTTAAGGATAAAGTGCATATACCTTTTAGTCACTTGGTCAAAAATTGCACATTTCAAAGGGGGGGCCTGATCAATGGTTAAGTCAGGGGCCCCACAATTTCTAGTGGCGGCCCTGGAGACCGTTAGGACACTATGTTATACTAGGTTAAAAAAGCTTGTTATAATCTGACGTCTTCTGATTGCAAAAGAAGTTTAGGATTGCAAAAGAAGTTTAGTGTCTCTTTAAGTGGGAAAAATCTGAAATCAAAAGCAATATCAGTGATCAACAACATGTCATGTATAACTTTTTCTTTCGTGAAAGATAATGGCGCCCATTTAACAAGCTCCGTAGTAAACGTCTGGGCACGTGAGCCTTCAGACTCGCTAGAAACAGCAGTTATGAAGCAGCGGTCACAAAGACCGCTGCTCCATAACCTGTCCGCCTGCTCTGAGCAGGCGGACAGACATCACCGGAAATCAATCCGATCGAGTACGATCGGGTTGATTGACACCACCCTGCTTGCGGCCCATTGGCCGCGAGTCTGCAGGGGGCGTTGTTGCACCAGCTGAATATGGAGAGCGTATTGCTCTCCACATTCAGCGAGGTCTGGCGGACCTGATCCGCACTGTCGGATCAGGTCCGGCAGACTTTGTTAAATAGAGGCCTTTTTGTAGAAATCCAAGCATTTTATCCTTATCCAAAGCGAACATTGCAGCCAAAGAAGTTATATAATCAATAGCTAATTACAATGGAATAAAACAGAACGAGTGCTGGATACAACACAAGGCTTTCCTCTGCACTTTACATAGGTATAAGGTTAAATGCTTCTATTAAATTGTGCTTGTGCAATTAGCATACTGAGGACAGTGTCTCCAATAAGTTAAAATCATTACTATCTGCAACTGAAGGTGATAATGAATTATGTTACACTGCTTTCAGCAGGCACTAATGCACTGGAATGTAAAGATGTGAAATGCTCTCAGTAAAAGGGACAATAAAAGATTATGGGCTAGATTGCAATCTAAAAAAGCAAGTGAGATGAAGCATTAATTCCTGCTAGAGCTAAATCCATACTGCTTTCATTTTTGCACAAATTATTAGTTTTTTTTTTTAGTTTTTTGAATATTTTTTATTGTGCAAAGTTTTTGCATTAACACAATGTCTAGCAAGTATAAAAAAAAATTGAAATAAAAAAATTCTGTCCCATCACACTTTTTACCATTAAACCACCACTGCCCCATCGCTAATAACCTACTACACTATTAACCCCTAAACTGCTAGAACCCATTGCAAATAATCCCTACACTAGTAATCCCTAGACCACAGCAACCATTCATCATAGAAAAAACTACACCATTAACCATAAATCTCAGGAGTCATTACTGCAGAAAAACAACGCTTTTTTACCCATAAACTGTCACATCCCTGTCACACAAAAAACACTATTAATCCCCATAACCACCATCCACAACCCCCAAAGCAAATACCCCCCCTTGTACACTATTTACTCAAATCTGCTAACCACCTAAAACCCCTTCCTATGGCCCATAAGTTATTAATAAAAACTTATTAATTAAAAAGTTTGAAAAATACAAAAATGACTGGGGGGGGGGGATCCAAAAATAATTACAACCCTCTCTTAATGAAACTTTCTCCTAAAAAAAACTAAAGCCTTGATACTTAAAACTATAGAGCCTGTAAAAAATACCCTCTTTTTAAAAGAGATTTTGCCCAGAGTTTGCAGCCACCTACAACAAAGCTTTTCTAATTGTAGAAATAAGCTATGCAAAGTGTATTGTGTTATAATTGAAAGTTATAAGCTAAATATTAAAATTGATATATATCACAATGGCCTATATAACAAAGATGCAAAGATACAAAATGTGTCTGAATACATAATGTATCAATCACATACATTATCATTTACTGCATTAGGAACAAAGTAATTCATATTCAAATCAGTTTACTTAAAGGGACACTGAACCCAAATTTTTTCTTTCATGATTCAGATAGAGCATGAAATTTTAAGCAACTTTCTAATTTACTCCTATTATCAAATTTTCTTCATTCTCTTGGTATCTTTATTTGAAATGCAAGAATTTAAGTTTAGATGCTGGCACATTTTTGGTAAACAACCTAGGTTGTTCTTGCTGATTGGTGGATACATTCATCCACCAATAAAAAAGTGCTGTCCAGAATCCTGAAAAAAAGGCTAGATGCCTTCTTTTTCTAATAAGGATAGCAAGAGAACAAAGAAAAATTGATAATAGGAGTAAATTAGAAAGTTGCTTAAAATTGCATGCTCTATCTGAATCACGAAAGAAAAAATTTGGGTTCAGTCTCCCTTTAATATTGGTAGATAGTGGAAATGTGCAGTGCACTGTCTTATATCTTAGAATTGTATGCTGTAATCTCATTTTAATCAATGTATTGTACATCATACTTGTCCATAATAAAAAAAATTGTGAGATTGAAGATAACAGAAATGAGGGTCTGTTATGTCCTGGCGCTTGTTAGCACAACTGAGGGCACACAATAGTAGTGACAAAAGGGAATTTAACACAAAATGTAGTATAATAATAACAGTAAGTAATCAGATTAAAAGCAAGGCTGCTATTAAACTGTAAAACAATAGTAGACAGCATCTGAATCATAGCCAGTGTCATCACCACGCAAAAGAATTTCACAGGTGTCAGACTTCTCTCTCTAAAATGTTGCCCAGAAAACTTCTCCTTCAATCTAATCTGCCCTCCCTTACCAATCTAATAATTGAAACTGATAGTGTAGCAGGCATGTCTAATGGTTATGTCATAACTTAATGGTATTATTTGATGGTATTATTTAGTGAAAATAGGCATACATAACCACAGTAGTATTTATTTTAAAATATTAAAAAATATTGACAACACCTAAAATGCTAAAAATAATAATAATGTAGAGGCGTTTCACCTGTAACTAGGCTTTTTCAAGAGTCTTGAAAAAGCATAGTTACAGGTGAAATGCGTTGACAATATCCTAAGGGGTCTATGGACTATTAGACCAACAAAACTCTGTGCAGAGTATAAGAAAACTACTTCAGAATATACATACAATAAATAAGAGTATCCACTAACAAGATAAAAAAAGAAGTCGGTAGTCCTATCTAACTGCCAAACACATGGGATCTGTCCAGTGACATATAGACACAGAAGGAACCTAACAAGCAATTCACTTAAACCAGATATGTGGAGGAGTGATATCCACTGTATACAGCACGCACCAAGGTTTGGTTTACAACCGGAGGCAGCGAGATTCAGACGAGGTTGCAGGTTTCCAAAGTTGATAAGAATCAACGGCAGAGGAACTGGTATAGTATCACTAGTGGATACTTGAAGGTAACACTTTCGATAACTGTTACTATATACAAGACGATGTTGCTACATAAGTGTATAAAAGCTAATGCTGCTACACAAGTGAATATATACCCGAACTGCATTGCATTAACCTGACCAATATAATTAGGGGGTATTGAGAGACTTTTACAAGAGAATTTTTTAGGATCTGGCTAATAATATTTAACAGAGCAGACGTCCTCACTATCATCAATATTATTATTTTTAGTATTTTAGGTATTGACAATATTTTTTAATATTTTAAAATAAATACTACTGTGGTTATGTATGCCTGTTTTACTAAATAATACCATCAAATAATACCATTAAGTTATTACAGTATTTACCTCATGAAGGGACTAATCCCATATGCCTCTTAGGGCTTTATAGTACTTTTTAGCACTTTTTTTTTTTTACTTTGTTTCTCTAGTTCATATGTTCTGGCCATGAGACCAGCATAAGCAACAGCTCCTGTGCGGTAAATTGTGTAGCGCTTTTAGTCTAATCTTCTTTCTAAATATACGTGTTATGTCAATCATATTATTTTGTAGCAATCATGTTATTTAACTTAAGAGTGTTCTCAAAACAAAATAAATCTTCTCACACTGCAGTGTCTATCATTGGAATGTGCCCTCCTCTCCTTTTCTAGATAAGACACTGTTTGAGAAAATGCAGCAAAGCAGACTAACAGAGTGAAATACATGTGTTACTTTTCCTAAAGGCAATACTTTTAAAGACATATATGTGCTATATATGGGATATATATGTGTGTATAAAATAAGATGTTCTCTAAGAAGCAAAGTTATAATGTAAACTGCTAATATATTAAGAGCCAGAATACAAGTGGAGCGCTATTTAACGCTTGAATGTTAATGGTATTTTTAATACAATATACAGTATATTTAAAGCTATTTATACATATATATATATATATATATATATATATAATATACATAATTATATATAGGTATAGACAGCTATAAAGGAATATCTATGTAAAAATACTTAAAACATATTACCCTATGTGCAGCACATTAGAATGTGAAATATTTACAGTAAATACATTGTTACAAATATTTATTAAATATGAATATTTCATAAATATGCTTTTTCAAATTTTTATGTACTTAAAGGGACATTATACACTAGATTTTTATTTGCATAATAGTTTTGTAGATGATCCATTTATAAAGCCTATACAGTTTTTTTAAAAAACAAAATGGATTGTGTCTCTACAACATATTTACTTTATTCTGTATTAAATGTATGCGTTGTCAAAAATAAATCGATATGTGAGGGTTATAATAATAGATATTCGGCTAGATAACAAGTCTTGCGTTAGCCTTAAAAAGCAGCGTTGAGAGGTCCCAACGCTGCTTTTTAACACCCGATGGTTTTACGAGCCTTGCAGGTACAGGTGTACCGCTCACTTTTTGGCCAGACTCGAAAATACCGCAAATCCACTTATGTCAATTGCGTATCCTATTTTTTCAATGGGACTTGCATAGCGGTATTATGAGTCTTCCAAAAAGTGAGCGGTAGACCCTCTCCTGTCAAATACATGTGTACATACATTACATGTATTAACCCCTAATCTGCTGCCCCCAACATCTCCGAACTCGACATTTTATTTATTAACCCTTACTCTGCCACCCCCAATGTCGCCGCCACCTACCTACACTTATTAACCCCTAATCTGCCGCCCCCAACGTCGCCGCCACTATATTAAAGTTCTTAACCCCTAAACCTAAGTCTAACCCTAACCCCCCCTAACTTAAATATAATTTAAATAAATATAAATAAAATTACTACAATGAACTAAATTATTCCTATTTAAAACTAAAAACTTACCTATAAAATAAACCCGGAGCTAGCTACAATATAACTAATAGTTACATTGTAGCTATCTTAGGTTTTATTTTTATTTTACAGGCAACTTTGTATTTATTTTAACTAGGTAGAATAGTTACTAAATAGTTATTAACTATTTAATAACTACCTAGCTAAAATAAATACAAAAGTACCTGTAAAATAAAACGTAACCTAAGTTACAATAACACCTAACACTAGACTACAATTAAATTAATTCCCTAAATGAACTACAATTAAATACAATTAAATGCCATTATCTAAAGTACGAAAGAAAAACACTAAATTACATAAAATAATAAAATAATTACAAGTTTTTTTAAACTAATTACACCTAATCTAATCCCCCTAATAAAATAAAAAAGCCCCCCAAAATAATAAAAAGCCCTACCCTATACTAAATTACAAATAGCCCTTAAAAGGGCCTTTTGCAGGGCATTGCCCCAAAGTAATCAGCTCTTTTACCTATAAAAACAATTACAATACCCCCCCAACATTAAAACCCACCACCCACACACCCAACCCTACTCTAAAACCCACCCAATCCCCCCTTAAAAAAACCTAACACTAACCCCTTGAAGATCACCCTACCTTGAGAAGTCTTCATCCAACCGGGCCGAAGTCCTCAACGAAGACAGGCGAAGTGGTCCTCCAGACGGGCAGAAGTCTTCATCCAAGCCGGGAAGAAGAGGTCCTCCAGACGGACAGAAGTCTTCATACAGACGGCATCTTCTATCTTCATCCATCCGGCGTACATAGTATTATCATATTGGCCAAGCAATTAAAAACAAAAACACACCTCTCTCCTGTTAAAGCTATATGCCACATATTTACTCTGCAGCATACTTTGTTTATCGTCGGACAAGTATCTATTTATATGTTTTTTTCAGATGAAATGTTATAGGGTTATATAATGACATCCTAAAACATTTAGAGGCCTATTTATCAAAGGTCTTGGGGACCTGATCCGACAGTGAGGATCAGGTTCACAAGATCTCGCTGAATGCAGAGAGCAATACGCTCTCCGTATTCAGCATTGCACCAGCAGCTCACAAGAGCTACTGGTGCAACACCGCCCCCTGCAGACTCGCCGCCATCAGGGGGGGGGTCAATCAACCTGATCGTACTCGATCGGGTTGAATTGTGTCGATTCCTGCCTGCCTGCTCAGAGCAGGCGGACAGAGTTATGGAGCAACGGTCTTTAGACCGCTGCTTCATAACTGCTGTTTCTGGTGAGTCTGAAGACTCGCCAGAAACACGGGCCCACAAGCTCCATACGGAGCTTGATAAATGGGCCTCTTTATGTGAAAATGGCTTAATGTAGCTTAATAAGTAAAAAAAGTGGCCAAATGTTAATCAATTGCTGCATAATTTTGCACTATCCAAGCCTATCCTAGAAGTTTCATGGATTTTGGTGTCCCACAAGGCAAATGAGTGACATTAATCTTGTTTTTTGGGGAGCTTAATGTGGCTTAACGTACAAAATTGAACTTAGATGTTAATAAATTTCACCCAAACTTCTCACAATACATTAATCTATCCATTCAAACATATTATAAAATTTCAGGACATTTGATAAAACATACCAAAAGTTATTCACATTTAACAATTTTTTTTTACAATCCTAAAACATTTAATGTAAGCAGCTTAATGTAAAAAGAGCTTAATGTACCAAAATTCACCTAAACATCATCAATCAATTGCCTTGAAACTTGGCACAAACTCAGTTTGTCACTTTCCAAACCTATCCTAGAAGTTTCATGGATTTTGGTTTCCCACAAGGCAAATGAGTGACATTAAGCTTGTTTTTTTTGCGAAGCTTAATGTGGCTTAACGTACAAAGTTGAATTTAGATGTTTACCAATGTCCCCCAAACTTCTCACAATACATTAATCTGTCTATTAAAACATATTCTGAAAATTTAAGGACATTTGCTAAAACATACCAAAAGTTATTCGCATTTAACAATTTTTTTTACAATCCTAAAACATTTAATGTGAGCAAATTATGTAAAAAGAGCTTAATGTTCTAAAATTCACCTAATTATCAATCAATTGCCTTGAAACTTGGCACAATCTCAGTTTGTCATTTTCTAAACCTATCCTAGAAGTTTCATGGAATTTGGTTTCCCACAAGGCAAATGAGTGACATTAAGCTTGTTTTTTGGGGAGCTTAATGTGGCTTAACGTACGAAATTGAACTTAGATGTCAACCAATTTCCCCCAAACTTCTCACAATACATTAATCTATCTATTAAAACATATTCTGAAAAATTTAGGACATTTGATATAACATACCAAAAGTTATTTACATTGAACTATTTTTTTAAAATCCTAAAACATTTAGGGGCCAATTTATCAAAACTTCAACTGATAATACGATGGAATCCACTTGATTCTCACGTCATATACGATGCAAATTGAATCCGCCATAATTATCAAAGTGTCAAGATCATCAAATGTTACATCTTTGTCTATAATTACAAAGCAAGAGGACAATATTATTGCTCCAAACTTGGTGCACTAGTAGATATAGAGATAAAAATGAAATAAATGCATAACATAATATAGCTAACTTCCTTATCCTAATCTATATGCACCATGTTTAACGCATGTAATACAAGTCCCACTCTCCACTTCACACCAAATTTGACGCAACACTTTTCGCACAAAATATGACACAATAGTCCTAGACAACCCACACACTAATGAATTTTTCCACCACTTTTTATTAGGCTATGCATAATCACATGATTTATGACATCAGCTAATCAAATTTAAATATACATTGTATAGTATCACTACCGAATAAAATTGCTTGATACTTGTGTCATTAATCACTAATCAGAATTAGTAAGTGCCATATGTTACATTGTGTATTATACTTTGAAAGTATGTATATGTGTAATTAGTATTAAAGATAAACATTGATGCTGACATTAGGACACACAGTGTAATATTTTAGACAATGATTTTAAAATTTGAATGATGTTGGATTCAATATAGACTTAAGATGATAGCGCAAAGGGATAGCCCACCTAACATTAAACTGTCATGATTCAGATACAGCAGAAATTAAAATCACCTCTTTACTGTCATGCTATTTTTAGTGTATTTCTTCCTTCTCTTGAATTTCATTTTAATTAAGAAATGTCATCTTATATGCCAGACAATTTTATAACACCTAGGGTGATTTTTAAAATTAGATAGCAATCAGGAGGGGTTACACAGGTACAGAGAGAAAATTGTCCCAGCTCTTAAAGTATCCATTGATTGCAAATAAATACATATGATACCCTGATGACATGTTATATTTGCAATTATTCCTGCTCAGAATAATAGTAAATTTACACTATATACATATAGTGGTATAAATAAACAGATATGAATAAAGAGATATGAAAGACAAAAAAAAAGGAATTTAGGGACATGTAAATATGTTTGCAAAGGATAATCTAAAGAAGTAAAAAGTGCTAGGTACTATGTTGGCAGTGCTATAGTATAGTTATGAAAGTCAATTTCTGCTAGCAGCTGTTCCCGTGGTATGTAGTGTGCCACCCCTCAGTGTCTCACTAAATACTAGAAGCAATATAGAAAGAAAGTGTTGGTACAGCGCTGGGTAGAAAAAAACTAAGATATATGTACAAATTCTAGCATTAATAATGATTTTAAAAAAAAAATGAGTTGAAAGCGTATAATGACTTCTAGAAATACAAATACACATTAATTTATGTGAAAGTATCATATAACAAATATAAAAATAATTTTCTATGAGATATTGTTTGTTGAGGTATAAACCAAGCTATTTCTTGGACATTAACAGATGAGAAATAAAAGATTAATTTTAGAGAAATGTGCTTGTTCATGGACAGTAATTAAATAGTATAAATAAAGTTGGGAAAAACCTGAATAACCACAACATTGATGACTTTTAGTTAACAACAGTCCGATGCTCATCGCACCGTACTTGACGCATGTGTTTTTGACGTTTTTTTTATAAATAAGGGCATCGTATGTGGATCCGCGGCAGCAATGTCTGGCGAGCATATTGATGCCTGCGAACGCACCAAGATCGACGCTTTGATAAATAGGCCCCTTATGTTTTAGGATTGTAAAAAAATAGTTTAATGTAAATAACTTTTGGTATGTTTCATCAAATGTCCTGAAATTTTTAGAATATGTTTGAATAGATAGATTAATGTATTGTGGGATGTTTGGGGGAAATTGGTTAACATCTAAGTTCAATTTTGTACGTTAAGCCACATTAAGCTCCCCAAAAGCAAGCTTAATGTCACTCATTTGCCTTATTGGAAACCAAAATCCATGAAAATTCTAGGATAGGTTTGGAAAATGACAAACTGAGTTTGTGTCAAGTTTCAAGGCAATTGATTGATGTGTAGGTGAAGTTTGGTACATTAAGCTCTTTTTACATTAATCTGCTCACATTAAATGTTTTAGGATTATAAAAAAATTGTTAAATACGAATAACTTTTGGTATGTTTTATCAAATATTCTTAAATTTTCAGAATATGTTTAATTAGATACATTAATATATTGTGAGAAGTTTGGGGGAAATTGGTTAACATTTTGTAACACTAGTGGGATACTCCTCTATCAGACCAAACTCGGCCAGTAGACTTGTTATCCCGGCGTTGAGCCGGAATGAAAGGGAATATCCCAGAGCAGAGAAAGTTAGTGAGATGAGGAAGGCGGCACTCATCACAGGCAGGACAGTCCCCAGCGGCAACAGCAGAGAAGTCCAAGGATGAACCACTAGAATGGTCAGGCAGGCAGGGTTTGGCAACAGCAAAGAAGCAGTCCAAGGATAAACCACTAGAATGGTCAGACAGGCAGGGTTTGGCAACAGTAAAGCAGTCCAAGGATAAACCACTAGAATGGTCAGGCAGGAAGGGTTTGGCAACAGTAAAGCAGTCCAGCAGATTGAGGGTTAAGGCAGGTAGAGTATTCAGACAGGCAGGTTCAGTAATAGTAATCAATCCAGCAGTTAAGGGTTAAGGGAGGTAGAGTAGTCAGACAGGCAGGTTCAGCAACAGTAATCAATTCAGCAGTTTAAGGGTTAAGGCAGGAGAGTAGTCAGACAGGCAGGTTCAGCAACAGTAATCAATTCAGCAGTTTAAGGGTTAAGGCAGGAGAGTAGTCAGACAGACAGGTTCAGTAACGGTATTTAATCACTTAGAAAGAACGATCTGTCACAAAGTAATACCTATACTTGGGCAGTGACATATCATTTGTGGCAAGTTTAAATAGGCACAGGATTCGCACCACTGAGGTCTGACCAGCACCAGGAGCTGACACAGCCCCTGGCAACGAGCAGAGAAGGAGAAACCGGGCCCCTAGCAATGGCTAGAGCATCACGGTGCGGTGTGACACATCTAAGTTCAATTTTGTATGTTAAGTCACATTAAGCTCCCCAAAAAACAAGCTTAATGTCACTCATTTGCCCTGTGGGAAACCAAAATCCATGAAACTTCTAGGATAGGCTTTGATAATGGAAATCTTGAGTTGCCTTGTGGGAAACCAAAATCCATGAAACTTCTAGGATAGGTTTGGAAAGTGACAAACTGACGGCTAGATTACAAGTTTTGCGTTAGAAGCTGTGCGGTGCTAACGAGCAGTTTATGCTCACCCCTCACTTACATACCCAACATTAACCCGGCGTTAACCGCAAAAAAAGTGAGCGTAGAGCAAAATTTTGCTCCACCTCTCACCTCAATACCAGCGCTGCTTACGTTAGCAGTGAGCTGGTAAAACGTGCTCGTGGACGATTTCCCCATAGGAATCAATAGGGGAGAGCCGGCTGAAAAAAACTTAACACCTGCAAAAAAGCAGAGTTTAGCTCCTAACGCAGCCCCATTGATTCCTATGGGGAAATAAATTTTATGTCTACACCTAATACCCTAACATGAACCCCTAGTCTAAATACCCTTAATCTTACGCTTATTAACCCCAAATCTGCCGCCCCCGACATCACCGCCACCTACATTATTCTTATGAACCCCTAATCTGCTGCCCCCAACATCGCCAACACCTACATTATATTCATTAACCCCTAATCTGCCGCCCCCAATGTGGCCACAACCTAACTACATTTATTAACCCCTAATCTGCCGCCCCCAATATCGCCACCACTATAATAAAGTTATTAACCCATAAATTTTAGTCTAACCCTAGCCCTAACCCCCCTAACTTAAATATAATTTAAATAAATCTAAATAAAATTACTACAATTAACTAAATAATTCCTATTTAAAACTAAATACTTACCTATAAAATAAACCATAAGCTAGCTGCAATATTAATAATAGTTACATTGTAGCTAGCTTAGGGTTTATTTTTTTTTTTATAGGCAACTTTGTATTTTATATATATTGTAACTATTTAATAACTACCTAGTTAAAATAAAGACAAATTTACCTTTAAAATTAAACCTAACCTAAGTTACAATTACACTTAACACTACACTACAATTAAATTAATTACCTAAATTAAATACAATTAATTACAATTAAATAAAATTATCTAAAGTACAAAAAAACCCACTAAATTACAGAAGATTGTAAAAAACTTGTTAAATGCGAATAACTTTTGTTTTTTTTTATTACATTTCCTGAAATTTTCAGAATATGTTTGAATAGATAGATTAATGTATTGTGAGAAGTTTGGGGGAAATTGGTTAACATCTAAGGTTAATTTTGTACGTTAAGCCACATTAAGCTCCCCAAAAAACAAGCTTAATGTCACTCATTTGCCTTGTGGGAAACCAAATATCATGAAACTTCTAGGATAGGTTTGGAAAGTGACAAACTGAGTGTGTGCCAAGTTTCAAGGCAATTGATCGATGTTTAGGTGAATTTTTGTACATTAAGCTCTTTTTACATTAAGCTGCTCACATTAAATGTTTTAGGATTGTAAAAAAATAGTTAAATGTGAATAACTTTTGGTATGTTTTATCAAATGTCCTGAAATATTCAGAATATGTTTGAATAGATAGATTAATGTATTGTAAGAAGTTTGGAGGAAATTGGTTAACATATAAGTTCAATTTTGTACGTTAAGCCATATTAAGCTCCCCAAAAAACAATCTTAATGTCACTCATTTGCCTTGTGGGAAACCAAATACCATGAAACTTCTAGGATAGGTTTTGATAATGGAAATCTTGAATTGTGCAAAACTAAGCTACATTAAGCCATTTTCACATTAAATGTTTTAAGATGTCCCGATATAATATTGATATCAATTACTTAGTATTAATAAATTAAATGTATCTATTGCTACTTTCTCCCCATATAGGGACTTTACATAATTTGCAACCTATAACCTATATGAATGTACTTTTAGCTACAGTATAAATTATCAAAAACAGAAACAAACACCAATGTATACATGAGTATTTAGATATATATAAATGCCCATTATTTCATAGATAGGCTATTCCCAATAATTAATGAGGTCATAATCTGAGTTGAGTCCATAGGGGACTCTAGTTTTTAATTTAAATATCCAATACCTTTCTCTTTTACACAAGAGCTTGGACTGATCTCCACCCCTCTTAGGCACATCAACTCTTTCAATTGCGCACCACCTAATAGTGTTTAAGGACTTATTGTGGTACTTTGTAAAATGTTGCGCAATGGGGGTGGGCACCTTCCCAGCACCTATGGTTCAAAAATGTTCTCTGATCCTTGAATTTATATCCCTGCTTGTGAGTCCTACGTACTATACTTTTTACAGCTTTGAAGATATACCACAAAAGTCGAGTTACAGTTCAAGCAACTATTTATGTTAAACTCCTGATAAGTAGCATAAGAAGTGAATGTTTTGGCAAATACTGCATAGTCGCATGGCTTACATTTAGTGTGTCCACATCTATACATGCCTTTGTGGTGTAACCAAGATGTAGCAGTCTGCCAATTGAGACAGGGATACCATATTTCCAATAGTTTTGCAGTGTCTATATGAGCATCTTAGACCATTCTTGGCTAAGGACATAAGCTTATCATCTGCCACTAAAAATGTTTCTTTACAATTTTACAGATATCATTATACTGGGTGCTATGATCTGTAATAAATGTAACCCCCTCAAATGTATTGTTGTTTCTATGTTTCTTCCCTGTATCCTGTAAAAGTGATTGTCTGTTAATGGTGAATGAATCAGCTTTAGCTCTTCTTATATCGTGTGTAGAATAACCCCTTTGTCTCTCCTGTTAAAGCTAAGTAAGTAATTGATATCCATATTATATCACCCTATAACATTTCATCTGAGAAAATATATAAATAGATACTTGTCCAACAATAAACATTCACCTAGATTTAGATTGTCGGTAAAAAGCCATGTAGCTAACGCTGCTTTTTTTCCAACGCACCCTTCCAACAATGCTGGTATTTAGAGTTGTCTGAGGGGCTGCGTTAGGCTCAAAAAAGGGAGCGTTGAGCCTAATTTCGCGCCACTTCAACCCTCAATACCAGCGTTGCTTACGATAGCGGTAAGCTGGGAAAATGTGCTCATGCACGATATGGAACTTTTTTTTCTACCTTAATTCCGATTGGCTGATAGAATTCTATCAGCCAATCGGAATTGAAGGGACACCATCTTGGATGATGTCCCTTAAAGGAACCTTCATTCGTCATTAGTCCGTCGGTAGAAGAGGATGGCTCCGCGTCGGCTCCTTTGAAGATGGCTCCACTCCGTATGGATGAAGATTGAAGACGCCACCTGGATGAACACTTCTACCGGATGAAGGACCTCTTCTTGCCCCGCTTGGATGAAGACTTCTACAGGATGATGGACCTCCTCTGCGCACCTTGGATGAAGAATTTGGCTCGGCTGAGTGAAGACGACTCAAGGTAGGATGATCTTCAGGGGGTTAGTGATAGGTTTTTTTAAGGGGGGGTTTGGGTAGGTTAGAGTAGGGGTATGTGGGTGGTGGGTTGTAATGTTGGGGGGGTATTGTATTTTATTTTCAGGCAAAAGAGCTGATTAATTTGGGGCAAGGGCCCGCAAAAAGCCCTTTTAAGGGCTGGTAAAAGAGCTGATTACTTTTATATTTTAGAATAGGGTAGGGAATTTTTTATTTTGGGGGGCTTTTTATTTTATTAGGGGGCTTAGATTAGGTGTAATTAGTTTAAACTGCTTGTAATTCTTTTTTATTTTTTGTAATTTAGTGGGGGGGTTTGTATTATAGAATAGTTTATTGTTTTTTATTTTAGGTAATTGTAGTTAATTTTTTTTTAATTAATTTAATGATAGTGTAGTGTTAGGTTTAATTGTAACTTAGGTTAGGATTTATTTTACAGGTAATTTTGTATTTATTTTTACTAGGTAGCTATTCAATTTTGTACGTTAAGCCACATTAAGCTCCCCAAAAAACAATCTTAATGTCACTCATTTGCCTTGTGGGAAACCAAAATCCATGAAACTTCTAGGATAGGTTTTGATAATGGAAATCTTGAATTGTGCAAAACTAAGCTACATTAAGCCATTTTCACATTAAATGTTTTAAGATGTCCCGATATAATATTGATATCAATTACTTAGTATTAATAAATTAAATGTATCTATTGCTACTTTCTCCCCATATAGGGACTTTACATAATTTGCAACCTATAACCTATATGAATGTACTTTTAGCTACAGTATAAATTATCAAAAACAGAAACAAACACCAATGTATACATGAGTATTTAGATATATATAAATGCCCATTATTTCATAGATAGGCTATTCCCAATAATTAATGAGGTCATAATCTGAGTTGAGTCCATAGGGGACTCTAGTTTTTAATTTAAATATCCAATACCTTTCTCTTTTACACAAGAGCTTGGACTGATCTCCACCCCTCTTAGGCACATCAACTCTTTCAATTGCGCACCACCTAATAGTGTTTAAGGACTTATTGTGGTACTTTGTAAAATGTTGCGCAATGGGGGTGGGCACCTTCCCAGCACCTATGGTTCAAAAATGTTCTCTGATCCTTGAATTTATATCCCTGCTTGTGAGTCCTACGTACTATACTTTTTACAGCTTTGAAGATATACCACAAAAGTCGAGTTACAGTTCAAGCAACTATTTATGTTAAACTCCTGATAAGTAGCATAAGAAGTGAATGTTTTGGCAAATACTGCATAGTCGCATGGCTTACATTTAGTGTGTCCACATCTATACATGCCTTTGTGGTGTAACCAAGATGTACTAGCAGTCTATGCCAATTGAGACAGGGATACCATATTTCCAATAGTTTTGCAGTGTCTATATGAGCATCTTAGACCATTCTTGGCTAAGGACATAAGCTTATCATCTGCCACTAAAAATGTTTCTTTACAATTTTACAGATATCATTATACTGGGTGCTATGATCTGTAATAAATGTAACCCCCTCAAATGTATTGTTGTTTCTATGTTTCTTCCCTGTATTCTGTAAAAGTGATTGTCTGTTAATGGTGAATGAATCAGCTTTAGCTCTTCTTATATTGTGTGTAGAATAACCCCTTTGTCTCTCCTGTTAAAGCTAAGTAAGTAATTGATATCCATATTATATCACCCTATAACATTTCATCTGAGAAAAGATATAAATAGATACTTGTCCAACAATAAACATTCACCTAGATTTAGATTGTCGGTAAAAAGCCATGTAGCTAACGCTGCTTTTTTTCCAACGCACCCTTCCAACAACGCTGGTATTTAGAGTTGTCTGAGGGGCTGCGTTAGGCTCAAAAAAGGGAGCGTTGAACCTAATTTAGCGCCACTTCAACCCTCAATACCAGCGTTGCTTACGGTAGCGGTAAGCTGGGAAAATGTGCTCATGCACAATATCCCCATAGGAAACAATGGGGCTGAGCTGGCTGAAAAAAAAACTAACACCTGCAAAAAAGCAGCGATCAGCTCCAAACGCAGCCCCATTGTTTCCTATGGGGAAACACTTTCTAAGTCTACACCTAACACCCTAACATGAACCCCGAGTCTAAACACCCCTAACCTTACACTTATTAACCCCTAATCTGCCAACCGGACCTCGCCGCCACTATAATAAATGTATTAACCCCTAAACCGCTGCACTCCCGCCTTGCAAACACTATAATAAATTGTATTAACCCATAATCTGCCCTCCCTAACATCTCCGCCACCTACCTACAATTATTAACCCCTAATCTCCCGTCCGCACCGTCACGGCTACTATAATAAAGTTATTAACCCCTAAACCAAACTCTAACCCTAACACCCCCCTAACATAAATATAATTTATATTAAACTAAATAATATTCCTAAAATTAACTAAATTATTCCTATTTAAAACTAAATACTTACCTATCAAATAAACCCTAATATAGCAACAATATAATTAATAATTACATTGTAGCTATTTTAGGATTTATATTTATTTTACAGGCAACTTTGTATTTATTTTAACTAGGTACAATAGCTATTAAATAGTTAATAAATATTTAATAGCCACCTAGTTAAAATAAGTACAAAATTACCTGTAAAATAAATCCTAACCTAAGTTACTACACTACACTATCAATAAATTAATTAAATAAATCAACTACAATTAGCTTAACTAAAATACAATTAAATAAACTAATCTAAAATACAAAAAAAAAAAAAAACACTAAATTACAAAAAATAAAAAAGCAGTTTAAACTAATTACACCTAATCTAAGCCCCCTAATAAAATAAAAAAGCCCCCCAAAAAGCCCCCCCTACCCTATTCTAAAATACAAAAGTAATCAGCTCTTTTACCAGCCCTTAAAAGGGCTTTTTGCGGGGCCTTGTCCCAAAGTAATCAGCTCTTTTGCATGAAAATAAAAATACAATACCCCCCCCAACATTACAACCCCTACTCTAACCCACCCAAACCCCCCCTTAAAAAAAAACTATCACTAACCCCCTGAAGATCTCCCTACCTTGAGTCGTCTTCACCCAGCCAAGCCGATTTCTTCATCCAAGCGGAGCAAGAAGATGTCCTCCATCCGGTAGAAGTCTTCATCCAAGCGGCAAAGAAGAGGTCCTCCATCCGGGTGAAGTCTTGATCCAAGCGGCAAAGAAGAGGTCTTCCATCCAGTCAATGTCTTCTTCCAAGCGGCATCTTCTTTCTTCCGGATCCATCTTCATCCCGCCGACGCGGAACATCCTCCTTCCCCGCCGGACTAACGACGAATGAAGGTTCCTTTAAGGGACGTCATCCAAGTTGGCGTCCCTTCAATTCCGATTGGCTGATAGAATTCTATAAGCCAATCGGAATTAAGGTAGAAAAAATCTCATTGGCTGATGCAATCAGCCAATCAGATTGAAGTTCAATCCGATTGGCTGATCCAACCAGCCAATCGTATTGAACTCACATTCTATTGGCTGTTCCGATCAGCCAATAGAATGCGAGTTCAATACGATTGGCTGATTGGATCAGCCAATCGGATTGAACTTCAATCTGATTGGCTGATTGCATCAGCCAATCAGATTTTTTTCTACCTTAATTCCGATTGGCTGATAGAATTCTATCAGCCAATTGGAATTGAAGGGACACCATCTTGGATGACGTCCCTTAAAGGAACCTTCATTCGTCATTAGTCCGTCGGTAGAAGAGGATGGCTCCGCGTCGGCTCCTTTGAAGATGGCTCCACTCCGTATGGATGAAGATTGAAGACGCCACCTGGATGAACACTTCTACCGGATGAAGGACCTCTTCTTGCCCCGCTTGGATGAAGACTTCTACAGGATGATGGACCTCCTCTGCGCACCTTGGATGAAGAATTTGGCTCGGCTGAGTGAAGACGACTCAAGGTAGGATGATCTTCAGGGGGTTAGCGATAGGTTTTTTTAAGGGGGGGTTTGGGTAGGTTAGAGTAGGGGTATGTGGGTGGTGGGTTGTAATGTTGGGGGGGTATTGTATTTTATTTTCAGGCAAAAGAGCTGATTAATTTGGGGCAAGGGCCCGCAAAAAGCCCTTTTAAGGGCTGGTAAAAGAGCTGATTACTTTTGTATTTTAGAATAGGGTAGGGAATTTTTTATTTTGGGGGGCTTTTTTATTTTATTAGGGGGCTTAGATTAGGTGTAATTAGTTTAAACTGCTTGTAATTCTTTTTTATTTTTTGTAATTTAGTGGGGGGGTTTTGTATTATAGAATAGTTTATTGTATTTTATTTTAGGTAATTGTAGTTAATTTTTTTTAATTAATTTAATGATAGTGTAGTGTTAGGTTTAATTGTAACTTAGGTTAGGGTTTATTTTACAGGTAATTTTGTATTTATTTTTACTAGGTAGCTATTAAATAGTTAATAACTATTTAATAGCTATTGTACCTAGTTAAAATAAATACAAAGTTGCCTGTAAAATAAATATAAATCCTAAAATAGCTACAATGTAATTATTAATTATATTGTAGCTATATTAGGATTTATTTTATAGGTAAGTATTTAGTTTTAAATAGGAATAATTTAGTTAATTTTAGCAATATTATTTTGTTTAATATAAATTATATTTATGTTAGGGGGGTGTTAGGGTTAGAGTTAGGTTTAGGGGTTAATAACTTTATTATAGTAGCCACGACTGTGCGGGCGGGAGATTAGGGGTTAATAATTGTAGGTAGGTAGCGGCGATGTTAGGGAGGGCAGATTAGGGGTTAATACAATTTATTATAGTGTTTGCGAGGCGGGAGTGCGGCGGTTTAGGGGTTAATACATTTATTATAGTGGCGGCGAGGTCAGGTCGGCAGATTAGGGGTTAATAAGTGTAGTTAGGTAGCGGCGACGTTGGGGGGCAGATTATGGGTTAATAAATATAATATAGGGGTCGGCGATGTTAGGGGCAGCAGATTAGGGGTTCATAGCTATAATGTAGGTGGCGGCGATGTCCGGTCGGCATATTAGGGGTTAAAACATTTTTTTATAGTGGCGGCGATGTGGGGATGTGGGGATGTGGGGGGCCTCGGTTTAGGGGTACATAGGTAGTTTATGTGTGTTAGTGTACTTTTGAGCACAGTAGTTAAGAGCTTTATATTCACGCGTTAGCCCATGAAGCTCTTAACTAATGACTTTTTTTGGCATTAGGAGACTTGTCGGTAGAAGGTCTACCGCTCCCTTCTCCCAAGACTCCAAATACCAGCGTTAGGCAGATCCCATTGAAAAGATAGGATACGCAATTGGCGTAAGGGGATCTGCGGTAGCCTGGAATCGCGGTAGGGAAGTGAGCGGTAGACCCTTTCTTGGCTGACTCTAAATACCAGTGGGCGGTAAAAAGCAGCGTTAGGACCCCTTAACTCTGCTTTTGACGGCTAACGCAGAACTCTAAATCTAGGTGATTGTATGCTGCAGAGTGAATATGTGGCATATAGCTTTAACAGGAGAGAGGTGTGTTTTTGTTTTTAATTGCTTGGCCAATAAGATAATACTATGTAGTATTTAAACCTGTAAGGTGCAGTGCAATGTTAGCCTATGACTACGGCTTACAGCCGAAACGCGTAAGCCTGTTTCCACTGCACCACCAATCTCTGTTTTGTTGTACCATTCAGCTGGACTAATTTTAATGAATGTAATAAAGATTTATTTTTAAGACGATTGGAGCACTTACTTCTTCTTGGTGAATTGGATTTCATGTTTCCAGCCAAGCATATTCGTTTGCTACACACCCGTTCTGCAGCAGCTGTTATCCTGTTATCCTGATCGCAGTGGACAGTCGCACACAGGAGTGACTTCATCCATCACCGCAGGAGCAAACCGTGAGCCGGGTCTCACGTACAGAAAGTTTCTGGCAGTGAGTAGAGCCGTACCTCCGTTTTTGCTACGGCAGTGTCTATGGAGGGAAGGCTCCTCCCAAAGGTATCCGGAATTGCTGTTAAATTTGTTGGGGGTCCAAATACCATTAAGAGTGGACACCGATTTGATATCAGGACAGTATTTTATGGATTTATGGGAGACCAAGTCCTTTTTCTGTGATATACACATATTAACACATAAATATACATGTATATAAGCATATACATATATATTTACAGTGAACACACAGTCCCCATAGACCACAATGTAAAGACACTTTTCAGTGCCATTTTTTTTTTCTAACCCCTATTTTTAAAATGAAAGATGCAATTATTATTTTTTAAAAGTACCATACAGTTTCTTTTGGGGGAAATTGTGGGACATTTTTAAAATAAACCAGAGATATGATTTCGGACTGCTAATTGTTACCATGAGTTTGCAATAGCATTTGCCAGCCATTTGTAATGGCTGGTTATTTATTGTAAGCCCGTCAACGGGCAAATTTGCCCATTTAACAGGTGAGCGATAAATTAGTGATTCACTTGCAGTCTAGACCTAAATAAATCAATGTTAGAATTATGTATTCAGAGCAAATATTAGCCTGAGAATAATATTTACATGTATTTATTAAAATGACATTAGTTTTTTAAATAATGAAAAAATAGGGGTAACATTCTGAAATCCAAAAAGCAGTGGGCGCCACCATATTGTAACTTAGGTTTCTTTTTCTGCTAAGACCAATTAAGGTCAGTTATAAATTACTTACTCGAGTGTGCAACCAATGACTGTGTGTGGATTAATGCTGTGGGGCCTATCTATCAAGCTCCGAACTGAGCTTGACGGCCCGTGTTTCTGGCGAGTCTTCACAAAGATCGCTGCTCCATAACCCTGTCCGCCTGCTCTGAGCAGGCGGACTGGAATCACCACAATTTAACCCGATCAAGTACGATCGGGTTGATTGACACCAACTGCTGGCGGCCGATTGGCCGCGAGTCTGCATGGGGCGGCGTTGCATCAGCAGCTCACAAGAGCTGCTGGTGCAATATTGAATACAGAGAGCGTATTGCTCTCCGCATTCAGCGATGTCTTGCGGACCTGATCCGCACTGTCGGATCAGGTCCACAAGACATTTGTTAAATAGGCCTCTGTGTCTACACTTCCACTTTTAACAGGAATTTGGAAAGCCCACATTATTCAGAATTAAATTACAGGAAAGGGGAACAAAATAAATATTGAAAGTTTATTGTATAGTTGTTTTACTACTTACAATTAGTAGTGAACCTTGGGGAATGAGGTTTACAAGGGGGGCTTTGCAAGACTTGATCCCCCCAGGTGGAGGCAAAAAAGATAGTGAAGATGGGGGGAATTACAGTGCATCGTATATATTTTGATGCAGTGACTCGATGATCTTACATTGGGCTTTACCAACACTTGGGTATTGTCCATTATATCCGGGTAATCCTAGGATTAAACAAAATCTGACTTTATATATTCACATGGATGGTTGCTGGTAGTAGATTTTTCTGAAGCTAAAAATTTTAATGTGATGAATACTGAGTTTTCAAACATCCTGAATATGCATTATACAATCCAGCATGTGGTATTTATTCTCCCTAATAAACATTCTTCCGAGCAACGTAAAATATTGGAGGTCTAGATAATAAGACACTGCATTGCTGGCTCAAATTTCACAAAAATATGTTTTTCTCCCTAAAGGTTACTATCTCCTATAACCCATTATATTATGCTGGAAACAAAAACAATACAATGAACAAGATGTTCTTTTTCTTCATTTGGTTACCTGCTGACTGCCTGATATAAATGGATACACTGAATTAAACATATATCAAATAAATACAGGTGATTTTTATAGCATAATATCTAAATTGTAATATATATAATTAACATTATTTTCCAATGTTTTTTTATTCAGCACTTTGCTTTACTGTTTTATTGTTTATAGGAAATACGCTTTCTTACTGTAAATTATTTAGCGATGTCTACAATTGATAAAATTTTAATTTTCTGTAGAGCTTCTGGGTGCTAAAAATTCCAAAGCAGGTTGTCATGACTACTGTCTTATTGCAGGCACATACTATCAGCATATACTCAGAAAATTACCTCAGTTCCAGCTTCACCTTAAACCTTTGAAGCAACATAAAGCAGTTTTGCATTTAAATCACAAAAGTCTATAAAAACATGTGAAAGAAATTTTATAAAATTATTTAAATTGTAAATGTTTGTTTTCATTAAATAATTTTTGCAAATGATGGCCCATAGACAATTGGGTATATTTATGAAAGTGCGAGCGGACATGATACAATGTAGCGTATCATGTCCGCTGCACATCGATAAATGCTGACAGCATACGCTGTCAGCATTTATCATTGCACAAGCAGTTCACCAGAACTGCTTGTGCAATACCGCCCCCTGCAGATTCGTGGCCAATCGGCCGTTAGCAGGGGGTATCAATCAACCCGATCGTATTTGATTGGGTTAATTTCTGTCCGCGGCCTCGGAGCAGGTGGACAAGTTATGCTTGATAAATCGGCCCCATAGTTCACACTCTTATGTTGAGCGAATGACTTCCAAATGATCTTCAAATACATATGTCAAATATATTGGCTTGCATATATTTCATGGTTCCGCATTAATTTACTTACTTGGAACTTGCAAAACCCTATTGTGGGTGCTTGTGACAGAGTGGCCTATTGGATTATAAAGTGGAATAGATTGAGTTAGTTTTGGTGCTAATATAAGGTTCCTTTGCAGGTTCTATTTTGAGTAGAACCTAAACAGAAATCACACCTCTGGCCAGTGTGTGAAGTATACTGAATATTTCAAGATGCCCTCTGGTTGTAATATAGATGTCCAACCCAATACACACTCACGAATGTGACATGCAGATAGGGGCATATCAGCCACTGAAGTTTCATAATGCAAAAAGTACTTCTGATTTGTTCATATAACTTTCAGATTACAAATATACATTAAGTACAAAGCCCTTAGTGACACCACCTTTATATACTGAATGCTACTGAATTCTAAAGCATGATAAAGACAAAAATAAGCTTACTTTATACATTTTACATAAAGCACCTGGATGCCCCACAAGCAATAAAATATTGTATTACCTTTTTATAAGAGATAATAAGCCATACATACAGTGACATTGTTTGACCTTTGTGATGTTTTAGTGAAGTTGTTTAAAAGGAAAAAGAGGAAGGAAAGAATAAAAGCAAAAAGAATCAACTGCATCATTATAAGAAATTATTTATAGTATCATTTAAAGGGACACTGAACCCAATTTTTTTCTTTCATGATTCAGATAGAGCATGTAATTTTAAGCCACTTTCTAATTTATTCCTATTATCAATTTTTCTTCGTTCTCTTGCTATCTTTATTTTAAAAAGAAGACATCTAAGCTTTTTTTTTATTCAGAACTCTGGACAGCACTTTTTTTTTGGAGGATAAGTTTATCCACCAATCAGCAAGAACAACCCAGGTTGATCACCAAAAATGGGCCGGCATCTAAACTTACTTTCTTGCATTTCAAATAAAGATACCAAGAGAATTAAGAAAATTTGATAATAGGAGTAAATTAGAAAGTTGCTTAAAATGTCATGCTCTATCTGAATAACGAAAGAAAAAATTTGGGTACAGTGTCCCTTTAAGTTATATTGAAGAACACTAGTTTAGTGGTGTTAGAAAGTGAGAAGCTCAGCAATATGTAGATACCCTGTTCCTGTTTTAAAATATCTATTGTTTCTGGTCACTTTGAAATGGCTGCCATGCTCTGCCCACGATGACATCATGATCTGGGCTGCATCTGAATAGCATTAACAGTCTGATGAATCAAATTAGTGATCCTTTAGTAACTAGTGAAGCCTTCAATGCAGCCCAGATTGTGATGTAATCAGTGGGTGGAGCTTGGCAGCCATTTTAAAGGGACCAGAAACAATAGTAATTTTAAAATAACTTTTTTTTACAGTGCCTGCTGCATGATATAGAAAGGGTGCAGGAAGATATTTTGCAGCTTAATCTAAATTAAGGCTTTAAGATGACTAAGGTATAGACTGTCCCTTTAAGTAGAAGCAGTCTTAAGACCGTTGCTGCTTAACTGATTCAAGCAGGGGGCCGCATTTCACAAGCAATACTTGTGTATTGTTAAATGCAGACAGTGACCTATAATAAATGGAGCCCATAGTGTGAATAATATGGAAGTGTACTGAGGGTTTGTGGAAGATGAATAACTAACTGATGAATGGATGATTCAGGGCTCATAGTAGAAGAACAGGTACCTTAATATGGAACATTTGTTTGGTTTCTTTGATATAAAAAACAAAGTGTACATATCCCTAGAAAATGTAGCTACTGTATCAAGGTTTAGCTTATTAAGGAGAAGTCCTGATCTGCTGAGGGCATGAAATGAGTTTTGAGCAGCAGGTAGTAGTTCTTAAAGTGACACTAAAATTATTTATTTGTTGATAGTATATATATCAGTGCATTACAAAAGATCTGCATAAAAAAATTAATGTTTTCAAGATTTCAAATTATTTTCCTAGCACAATTTATATTGTTGCATTTTGACAAAATATGCATTGAAAAGCTTCTTGAGTACATTTATTTTTATCTACGTTATTGTTACCATTTAGGAAACGTATAAATGAGATGATACACTGTGTGGAAAGTTGCAGCGTTGGCTGCCCAGATACTGATGTACTCAATACAAAAATACAAAACAAATAAATATATGAATTATTATCATTATCACATATTTACTGATTATTCTATTGCTCAGACTCTTTGGGTCCCCATTCCAGTATATATCACTTAACAAATGCTTTTGTTTGACAATATATTCCAGCCCATTATAAAATAATAGCACAATATTATTTCTATTTTTAGATCATTGACGTCTTGAAAATTCATCTTGGTTTGTTTAAAGTGATGTATCTTGGTTGTTTGTGTCACAGTCGTATGTTTCCAGCAGGAAGGATGATTCTTACTGTCCTATATGTGTCAGGTTAGAAAAAGTTAATACAAAGCAAAAAGAAACAAGTAGCAATGGTATTAAAAGACAGGAACATTATGAAATAACGTGACAATGGTTCCCTCGGGCTCCCGTAATGCCTTCTGCAAATCATCCACCAGGGGGTGCATAAAAAAGCACTCATATTTTTAGATATTTATAAACTCATTAGTAAAGACTGCAGATCTCAGAATTTTCCAAGAAAGTATTTTTAATAAATACTTTGATACATTTATATTTGCCATTATTTAGAGTTTTCTGTTTTTAATTTTTGTTTGGATAACTACCAACACTTCAGTTTTCTCTCACCCTTTAACTGTGCTAATTTTTTTTTTTTAGTTTTTACTGTAGGCCATTTTTCAGTGAGAAACCCACTCATAGAATATTTTGGGGGCTTTTCAGTAGACCCAGCAGATTCAAACTATACCACTATTTTATGTAAATATTATGACACGTTATAAATCTACAATGAAAATTTGAAAACATTAATATTTTTATTAAAATTTGAATAAACAAGGTTATAAACAACAATAATAATAATAATATAAATAATAATTATGTGTGTGCGTGTTTCTAATCTCTATTGTAAAAATAAGAAGGGGTTATCCCCAAATAAATAAGAGCCTTTGGGTATATATTTATAACTTTATCTACACATAGGCGTAAGCTTGTCTTCAAATATAAGCATATTTATGCATGCAAGGTGATCACAATTACCACAGTGATTACCTGGCTATAAAAAACTATGGGCTAGATAACGAGTTATGCGCAAGAAAAAAGGGATTAACCACAGCTGTTTGTGCACGTCGGGTTTTTCACTCAAATTACAAGCTGAAAGTAAACGCGATCGCTTGAGCACAAGTGAAGGTAATACACGTCGGGATAGTGCAACCTCAGAGCTCTGGTTAACTGTTTCGAGAAAAAAAAAAGTGTCACAAAACACATCAATAATACATTACAAACTACAGTTACACTCATAATAACACTTTCTGATAAAAAGGATTTTTAAAAATATGTAAAAAGTTATACGTGCTCAAAGATATGAGGTCTCAGGTGTTGGGAAAAAAGACAGGCAAAGGGCTTTAACATAGAGATATATACATATCAAAAGATGAATATGTATGTATACTGTATATATATATATATATATATATATATATATATATGTTTATATCAATGTACATATGTATTTATAGAAGAGAAAACACAGAGGCGCCAACATGGTCTAGTACCATCAAACAAGGGGATAAGCAGTGCGATGATTAGAGGTACTCACAAAGGGAAAGCACCCAGTGGTGCTAGTGGGGCAGAATGGAACTTATGCAGTGGTCGAGCTAACTACATGTATTTATATGTGTATATATGTATTTACACATATAAACACATAAATACATATGTACATACATAAGACATATATATATATAGCGCTGCGGAATCTGTTGGCGCTCTACAAATAACCGATAATAATTATTTATATATATATATAGCTTGAATTGCAGAAAGAAAAAGCCAGCACTTCTCCCAGGATGAATGATAAAAACGATCTTTATTTCATATACATTACAATAAGTAAGGAAGAATGCAAAGCTAGAACGTATGCCTTACATGTTTCAGCTAGTGCAGCCTTAATCATAAGCATACTCCCAGGTAAAAATGGCTAAAATAAATAGTGCTTGCCCTTCACTTATTGGTTGAATCAAACATGTGACTAAAGTTACCAGGATGTACCTGTAGGTAGACATTTAAGGTGGAATTAATTCAATGTTAGATAACTGACCAATGACTATCATGTCAGATTAAATAACAGCAAAAAATGGAAGTGCATTTAATAGGTAGTTGCACTTTCTCATCAGGTGGCAATGCTTTCTATAGTGCAAATGTGGGTGAGACAACACGTAAAGCCCGTGAAAGAATGAATAAACACAAATCTAGTATCGGGAGGGGGGATTTAGAGGCCCCTGTTGCCCATCATTTTATTAAGGCTAAACATAACATTTCTCAACTCAGGTTCCAGATTATAGAACAGGTGCATAGACCTAGGAGAGGAGGTAATAGGGAGAACTTATTAAAGAAAAGAGAGGCTTTTTAGATCTTTAATTTGGAGACTTTGCTGCCAAAAGGGATGAATAGAGATCTAGATTGGACCCTTTTTTTATATTAAAAAACCTCTTAGGATTTTCCAGATTCTGTTAAATGGATAGTACTCCTCTAAGTTTGATGTGATTCGTGATTATATCTGCCTTCCATGATTTTAAATCTGTTTTTAAGTGATTTTTTGTGCACTTTGTTCTTTTTATACCATTTGTTGAAGGATAATGAAAATATGTAAATTCAAGGTTGTAATGACATGAAATAACCACTAGAGGGTGTAACATTATTGAGGAGTTGTAATTTACTAACAAGTTGTCAATTACTATTTGATTACACCTATGTAAAGGTATATAAGGACAGACTCAGGTGCCATTATGTATTCACATGATTAAGGGGTAACACCCGAAACGTTGTGGACTTTGTTTGTGCCATAACAAATTGGCAAAATACTTATGCTGCTGCATCCCTTGTTTGTATCCATTTGGGGGTCCGCAGGAACCCTGCAGCGTGCATTGGGCATTTAAGGGTGCTGGACTTTGGACTGTTTTCTATAGTGCAAAGACATGTGTTGCCAAAAAGGCAAATAAACTGTATCAAAGAAAAAGACCAAACAACAATATTCCTTATAGGTAAAGTTTTAGCATTAAGGTCATATGTAATTGCCACAATGAAAGTAATAATGTATACTAGATGTATTAGATGTTTTGTAAGAGGAGGTGACAATCCTACCACAATGTGTATAATATAGAAGAGCACTCAATCCAATGAATTTATTTGCACTCAATTTTATGAGCTTAAAGGCTGTGATAACTAATAATACATAGTTGTGGAAATATAACATTATAAATATCACTACACTTTCATACCTATGAAGCCATTGGAAGTCAATGGACAAATAGAAATATTAATGCAACTACATTCGTTTGATGGAGGTTCAAAGTTCACAATCAAGTAAATATCAGTAACACTACATTGCAATGATTGCAATGCTGTGATAGAAAACATTATTCCCAAAAATTGATTAGATAAAAAATTGAGTTATAACCCTTAGGGATTCTGGTGTCTAAATGGAAAATCCAGAATGCCTCACGTTTCAGGAGTAATTTACCAATGTTGCCCCCACGTTTGGGCAGTCTGACAGCTTCAATTACCATCCATTTCAGTGTTTTATTGTCACTATTGTGTTCCCGAATGAAATGGTTTGCTAATTCAGAACATTCATCTTTCCTTTTAATGTCAGAGAGGTGTTGCCTAATTCTCTCTCTGACCTCTCGGATTGTACACCCAATATATTGTTTCTTATTGCATGTACACCAGATCATGTATACTGCGTATTTGGACCTGCAGTTAACACATGTATCTAGTTGATAAGTCTTTCCATTGGTGTATGATGAAAAAGTTTTTGACATATGTCCAAAACTGTATGGAATAAACTGGCCATAACCACATCTGTGCATTCCTGTCACCTGTAACCAGGAACTTTTCAATTTATCACTTTTTAACTCGCTGGGTGACAGGATATTACCCAAGGTTACTCCTTTTCTGTAAGAGAAATTGCAACCTTTTTGCACTACATGCTGTAATCTGTCATCCGCTGAAATCATGGGTAAATGTTTTTTAATCACTTCACAAATTCTATGATAATCAGAGGAGTATTGGGTCACAAAATTGACTTTATCTGTAGAAAATTGAGATTTTTTGTCTCTTTTTCTTTCACTCAGTAGAGATTTACGGTCAATTTCTCAATTTCTGCTTTTGCCTTTTGAATCAGTCTTTTATTATATCCCCTTTCGAGGAATCTTTTAGTCAGTTCTGAACTTTGATGTTCAAAATCCGATGGATTGGTACAGTTTCTTTTGGCCCTGAGTAACTGTCCCTTAATTATAGAATAAGGAACATGTTTGGGATGGTTACTGGACCCATGTAACAGAGTGTTACCCGAAATGGGTTTTCTGTACATGGTGGTTTCTATTTTGCTGGTGTCATAATTAAATGATAAGGTAATGTCCAGAAAATTGATACTGTATCTGCTGTACTCGTGAGTAAAGCGTAGGCCACATGGGTTGTCATTAAGATAATCCATGAACTCTTTTATCAGACAGTCATTCCCAGACCATACCAACAGCAAATCGTCTATATAACGATGATATGTGCGTATGTTGGAACTAAAAATGTTACGTTCTCCAAAAAGAAACAAAGATTCCCACCAGCCCATGGTTAAATTTGCAAATGAGGGGGCAAATTTTGCCCCCATTGCAGTTCCACGTACCTGGAGATAATAGGAGTCTTGAAATGTAAAATAATTATGAGTCAAAAGAAACTCAGTAACCTCGACTAGATAATCAATGAAAATGGGAGTATAATTAGTGTTGTTCTCTAAAAAATATTTGATCGCTCTTAAACCCACACAATGTGGGATAGAGGAATAAAGGGAAACCACGTCTATCGTAAGCCAGTGGTTATTAGGCTCATACTGAAAATTCTCAAACTTTTGTAAGACTTGTTTCGTGTCTCTTAAATAACTGGGGAGTGTCAAAACTAAAGGCTGTAAGATGCAGTCCAGCCATTCTGACAACTTCTCACATAATGAGCCTATTCCAGACACTATTGGTCGGCCCTTTACATCTTCCAAGGACTTGTGTACCTTTGGGAGTACATGGAAGATGGGAACAACGGGTTGTTGAACAAAAAGGAATTTAAAGGTTTCCTGATCTAAATGACCAGCCGTGAGACCTTTATCAAGGAGTGTCTTAAGCTGTGTTTTGAAGGCGGTAGTGGGATTATGGCTAAGTACAGTATAATCATCGGTGTTTTCTAGTTGTCTCAAAATTTTTTAACATAGGATGATTTTTGCCAAACAACTACACTACCGCCCTTGTCAGCCATTTTGATTACCAAGTCAGGATTATTCTTTAGTGATTCAATGGCCATTCTCTCTTTGGCTGATAAATTATTGTGACCTTTTTCTGGATTAAGAGACAGATGTATCAAATCTCTTTCAACTCTTTTTTGAAAGTTGACCAGAATTTCACCTCTTGTGTGTATTGGGTAGAATACTGATTTGGGTTTAAACCCTGTATGTGAGTTAATCATTCCTTCCTGAGTATTACTCTCATAATCCAAGGTGATCAAACTCTGAACATCTGATAATTCTGAAAAGGTGAAATCTTCCATCTGGAGACTTTCCCTTAAAGGGACACCATTGTCAGATATATTCACAGTTTCACTTTCTGGGGAAGAGATGAAATGTTTTTTCAAAGTAAATTGTCTTATCATCTTATTTACATCGACCAACGTTTGGAATAAATTAAATTTAGATGTGGGTACAAAGCCCAGACCTAATTCCAAAACTTTACTTTCCTCATCACTGAGAATGTAGCTGCTGAGATTAATCACATTGTTATAAGTTTTGTCAACACCTCCTACATCACATATTTGTTTTGTCCCCGACCCCTCCTCAGTTGGTATCTGGTTTGGTTTTGTACTGCGCCTCCTCTTTGTACCCCCCCTCCTCGTCCTCTTGCGGGATTCACTGGAGGGTTCTGAAAAACCTGCTCAATTTCGGAGAATTCAGATACTGGAGGATCAATAGTTGTGTTTGTCATAGAGTACTTATTTTTAGTGTGATTAGCTGTAGATTTAGAGGCTGTTTGTTCACCTGTGTACCAGTGTATGCGCTCCATCTCTTTTATTCACTAACTTGCATCTCCTACATTATAACTGTGGATTGGAGCTGGTTGTGTAACATTTTTTCTTTTTTTTCTCTGCAAAACAAATGTTTTTCATGCCCATGGGAGTGTGATTTATGTGCCACAACCTTTTGCTCACACAATCGTTATTTGGACTAGCATTTATTCTCTCCATTACATCCACAAATTACAATTGGATCTTTTTCATACCGGATTAACCTTGGGCTAATTTGACATTTGGAATAATATTCATTATAACTCTGTGTGACCCTGCCTTTTATATAGTAAAGTGACTGCCTGCAATATATACAATGACTGAAGTGGCTGACAATATGGTGGACACAGATGATTTTTATTCTTTAACCTCTATTGACAACCTAGACACTCTGGAACAGGATTTTGAGAACATTTTCTCTGAAATAAATCTAGTCAATCCGTTAGGAGACAAGTTCCTACAGATGGAAAACCTTATGACAAGGGAAACAAGACTCAAATGGGACAAATGGACAATAGAACGATATATTAATCTCAAAATAATTCCCAGGGGTCTGAGAATAAGGAAATTTCCATCTTTTGTTGTAGAGGATAGTGACTTTATTAACCGTTGGAACACCTGTCTGAGTGAATGTTCATTTAAACTTATGTTCTTGATCATAGAGTTTAAGGATAAACAACTGCTAAAAGTCAGAGAAGATATTTCATTGTTGCAAACAGAGTTAGATTTACACACTTCAGAAACCAAGTATAAAGAGTTTGACACTTTACTTAAAAACACTATTGCTAACTTTAAGAAAGAGCTGACTTTAACTAAACATAACAAATACTTGCGAGATCAGGCAGATTACAATACTGGCAAAGTTTACACTTGGCAACAACAAAAAAAGAACAGAGGTAGATCTAGGAGTAGGGGTCCCAGACAATATAGAAACAGAAGTTTTGACAGCAACACCAGTAATGAATCAGGTTCAGGTGAAGACATTGTCTCAGAGGCAAGTACTAGCAACACGAATAAACCTAAGTCCATATTAAAAAATCCCCCTAAAAAAACAGTAGAATTCACTATCCCCTCCACAGGTGAACAAACAGCCTCTAAATCTACAGCTAATCACACTAAAAATAAGTACTCTATGACAAACAGAACTATTGATCCTCCAGTATCTGAATTCTCTGAAATTGAGCAGGTTTTTCAGAACCCTCCAGTGAATCCCGCAAGAGGACGAGGAGGGGGGTACAAAGAGGAGGCGCAGTACAAAACCAAACCAGATACCAACTGAGGAGGGGTCGGGGACAAAACAAATATGTGATGTAGGAGGTGTTGACAAAACTTATAACAATGTGATTAATCTCAGCAGCTACATTCTCAGTGATGAGGAAAGTAAAGTTTTGGAATTAGGTCTGGGCTTTGTACCCACATCTAAATTTAATCTATTCCAAATGTTGGTCGATGTAAATAAGATGATAAGACAATTTACTTTGAAAAAACATTTCATCTCTTCCCCAGAAAGTGAAACTGTGAATATATCTGACAATGGTGTCCCTTTAAGGGAAAGTCTCCAGATGGAAGATTTCACCTTTTCAGAATTATCAGATGTTCAGAGTTTGATCACCTTGGATTATGAGAGTAATACTCAGGAAGGAATTATTAACTCACATACAGGGTTTAAACCCAAATCAGTATTCTACCCAATACACACAAGAGGTGAAATTCTGGTCAACTTTCAAAAAAGAGTTGAAAGAGATTTGATACATCTGTCTCTTAATCCAGAAAAAGGTCACAATAATTTATCAGCCAAAGAGAGAATGGCCATTGAATCACTAAAGAATAATCCTGACTTGGTAATCAAAATGGCTGACAAGGGCGGTAGTGTAGTTGTTTGGCAAAAATCATCCTATGTTAAAAATTTTTGAGACAACTAGAAAACACCGATGATTATACTGTACTTAGCCATAATCCCACTACCGCCTTCAAAACACAGCTTAAGACACTCCTTGATAAAGGTCTCACGGCTGGTCATTTAGATCAGGAAACCTTTAAATTCCTTTTTGTTCAACAACCCGTTGTTCCCATCTTCCATGTACTCCCAAAGGTACACAAGTCCTTGGAAGATGTAAAGGGCCGACCAATAGTGTCTGGAATAGGCTCATTATGTGAGAAGTTGTCAGAATGGCTGGACTGCATCTTACAGCCTTTAGTTTTGACACTCCCCAGTTATTTAAGAGACACGAAACAAGTCTTACAAAAGTTTGAGAATTTTCAGTATGAGCCTAATAACCACTGGCTTACGATAGACGTGGTTTCCCTTTATTCCTCTATCCCACATTGTGTGGGTTTAAGAGCGATCAAATATTTTTTAGAGAACAACACTAATTATACTCCCATTTTCATTGATTATCTAGTCGAGGTTACTGAGTTTCTTTTGACTCATAATTATTTTACATTTCAAGACTCCTATTATCTCCAGGTACGTGGAACTGCAATGGGGGCAAAATTTGCCCCCTCATTTGCAAATTTAACCATGGGCTGGTGGGAATCTTTGTTTCTTTTTGGAGAACGTAACATTTTTAGTTCCAACATACGCACATATCATCGTTATATAGACGATTTGCTGTTGGTATGGTCTGGGAATGACTGTCTGATAAAAGAGTTCATGGATTATTTTAATGACAACCCATGTGGCCTACACTTTACTCACGAGTACAGCAGATACAGTATCAATTTTCTGGACATTACCTTATCATTTAATTATGACACCAGCAAAATAGAAACCACCATGTACAGAAAACCCATTTCGGGTAACACTCTGTTACATGGGTCCAGTAACCATCCCAAACATGTTCCTTATTCTATAATTAAGGGACAGTTACTCAGGGCCAAAAGAAACTGTACCAATCCATCGGATTTTGAACATCAAAGTTTAGAACTGACTAAAAGATTCCTCGAAAGGGGATATAATAAAAGACTGATTCAAAAGGCAAAAGCAGAAATTGAGACAATTGACCGTAAATCTCTACTGAGTGAAAGAAAAAGAGACAAAAAATCTCAATTTTCTACAGATAAAGTCAATTTTGTGACCCAATACTCCTCTGATTATCATAGAATTTGTGAAGTGATTAAAAAACATTTACCCATGCTTTCAGCAGATGACAGATTACAGCATGTAGTGCAAAAAGGTTGCAATTTCTCTTACAGAAAAGGAGTAACCTTGGGTAATATCCTGTCACCCAGCGAGTTAAAAAGTGATAAATTGAAAAGTTCCTGGTTACAGGTGACAGGAATGCACAGATGTGGTTATGGCCAGTGTATTCCATGCAGTTTTGGACATATGTCAAAAACTTTTTCATCATACACCAATGGAAAGACTTATCAACTAGATACATGTGTTAACTGCAGGTCCAAATACGCAGTATACATGATCTGGTGTACATGCAATAAGAAACAATATATTGGGTGTACAATCCGAGAGGTCAGAGAGAGAATTAGGCAACACCTCTCTGACATTAAAAGGAAAGATGAATGTTCTGAATTAGCAAACCATTTCATTCGGGAACACAATAGTGACAATAAAACACTGAAATGGATGGTAATTGAAGCTGTCAGACTGCCCAAACGTGGGGGCAACATTGGTAAATTACTCCTGAAACGTGAGGCATTCTAGATTTTCCATTTAGACACCAGAATCCCTAAGGGTTATAACTCAATTTTTGATCTAATCAATTTTTGGGAATAATGTTTTCTATCACAGCATTGCAATCATTGCAATGTAGTGTTACTGATATTTACTTGATTGTGAACTTTGAACCTCCATCAAACGAATGTAGTTGCATTAATATTTCTATTTGTCCATTGACTTCCAATGGCTTCATAGGTATGAAAGTGTAGTGATATTTATAATGTTATATTTCCACAACTATGTATTATTAGTTATCACAGCCTTTAAGCTCATAAAATTGAGTGCAAATAAATTCATTGGATTGAGTGCTCTTCTATATTATACACATTGTGGTAGGATTGTCACCTCCTCTTACAAAACATCTAATACATCTAGTATACATTATTACTTTCATTGTGGCAATTACATATGACCTTAATGCTAAAACTTTACCTATAAGGAATATTGTTGTTTGGTCTTTTTCTTTGATACAGTTTATTTGCCTTTTTGGCAACACATGTCTTTGCACTATAGAAAACAGTCCAAAGTCCAGCACCCTTAAATGCCCAATGCACGCTGCAGGGTTCCTGCGGACCCCCAAATGGATACAAACAAGGGATGCAGCAGCATAAGTATTTTGCCAATTTGTTATGGCACAAACAAAGTCCACAACGTTTCGGGTGTTACCCCTTAATCATGTGAATACATAATGGCACCTGAGTCTGTCCTTATATACCTTTACATAGGTGTAATCAAATAGTAATTGACAACTTGTTAGTAAATTACAACTCCTCAATAATGTTACACCCTCTAGTGGTTATTTCATGTCATTACAACCTTGAATTTACATATTTTCATTATCCTTCAACAAATGGTATAAAAAGAACAAAGTGCACAAAAAATCACTTAAAAACAGATTTAAAATCATGGAAGGCAGATATAATCACGAATCACATCAAACTTAGAGGAGTACTATCCATTTAACAGAATCTGGAAAATCCTAAGAGGTTTTTTAATATAAAAAAAGGGTCCAATCTAGATCTCTATTCATCCCTTTTGGCAGCAAAGTCTCCAAATTAAAGATCTAAAAAGCCTCTCTTTTCTTTAATAAGTTCTCCCTATTACCTCCTCTCCTAGGTCTATGCACCTGTTCTATAATCTGGAACCTGAGTTGAGAAATGTTATGTTTAGCCTTAATAAAATGATGGGCAACAGGGGCCTCTAAATCCCCCCTCCCGATACTAGATTTGTGTTTATTCATTCTTTCACGGGCTTTACGTGTTGTCTCACCCACATTTGCACTATAGAAAGCATTGCCATCTGATGAGAAAGTGCAACTACCTATTAAATGCACTTCCATTTTTTGCTGTTATTTAATCTGACATGATAGTCATTGGTCAGTTATCTAACATTGAATTAATTCCACCTTAAATGTCTACCTACAGGTACATCCTGGTAACTTTAGTCACATGTTTGATTCAACCAATAAGTGAAGGGCAAGCACTATTTATTTTAGCCATTTTTACCTGGGAGTATGCTTATGATTAAGGCTGCACTAGCCGAAACATGTAAGGCATACGTTCTAGCTTTGCATTCTTCCTTACTTATTGTAATGTATATGAAATAAAGATCGTTTTTATCATTCATCCTGGGAGAAGTGCTGGCTTTTTCTTTCTGCAATTCAAGCTATCTACTTTCCCTGACCGGCTTCTGGGCACCTCTCAGCTGTGTTGTGCTGTGGATCAGTTCACTCTATAGTGACGCTTTGGGAGACGGATCACTGGAACGCTATTGGAGGATTGCAACACGTGATACCCGGAAGTGCATTGGAGCCCGGGTCTGGAGCGCATACTGAAGACTAACGCCGGCTGTTTTGTGCACGATCCTGCTTGTCAGACTGTCCCTTCTACCTGGGGTGGTGAGTAACCGTCCTTTGGTATTGTTATGGTCTCTCTGTGATTTCAGGCTGCACTACATATATGGCTCAGTTCATGGAACATTGTAACTTATAGCGTTTTAGTGACAGTGTATGCGCTCCATCTCTTTTATTCACTAACTTGCATCTCCTACATTATAACTGTGGATTGGAGCTGGTTGTGTAACATTTTTCCTTTTTTTCTCTGCAAAACTTATATATATATATATATATATATATATATATATAGATCTCAAATCAGTAGAAAGAAAGATAAAGTGACACAAGATATCACTTACAAAGACTGGAAATTCAGCACTCTTTTAACTAGTATCAAAGACTAAACACTCGTTTGAATAAAGTATCAAATATAGGTTTTATTAGTGCAAACTGCTGGACAAGGGCCCAAAGCAAAAACAGTATCAAGAAAGGCATAGGATACTATTTGAAAAGTGATTAAAAACACATACATTTAAACTAAGACAACATCAAAGTTTAATATAAAAGACCGGCCCCAATGACTACCAAAAATGGTTAATAAACAGTATATATGCAGATAGAAAGTGTATGGTTTACACAAATTAGCAAATGATTATTGTTCAAAGGAGGATAGATGCATGGCAATGCACAAATAATTCTTGTTAGGAATGTCTGGAATGCCTCAATATATGTAGCAGGGCAAAGAGCTTAGAGTTTCTGTTGCTGATAGAGGAAATGGAAAAACAGACATATCAGGAACAATCCAAAGTTCTTGAAGGCTCAGTTAAATAGAGCAGTCCATTTTGTTAGTGGCAGGCCATAAGTAAAGTGAACACTGGTGCATGTTATGCAAGACGTAAAGTTCTATAAGACAGGTGTTCAGACGAGACGTATAAGCAGTCAAAAAAGTACAAAGCAAAGCCAGGTCAGTCAGGGAGATGGAGTACTCAGCACATGAAAGTGTAGAGTTAGTGTAGCATAGAACACGGTACAGGAGGATACCTCGTTGTTGATTTTGTACCCCTCTGTCAACTGCACCTTTTCCGTAAAAGACATCAACATGTGCCTAACAGCCCAAGAGTGTGTTGCTCCACACGAACGATCTCCTCTTTTTAAGACCCCCAAAAAGCGTTATTACTTGTTTTCTTTACTGCTTAGCCCAATATTAGGATACAGCTGTCAATTCAAGATTCAGTGCCAGTATTCAGCGTTCTCCAGATATGTGCTCTGCCACAAGCCAAACCAGCATGGAAGTCACATGAGTCAGTCAGCCAATTGCTGACACGTTTCACCCCTACGTAATCAGAAAGTCGGGGCTTCCTCAGGGCATATATATATATATATATATTTTAGATTTGAGTCCGACTTTGCAAACCTCGGGAACTGCCATTGGCTCTAACATCGCCCCAGCATACGCCAATTTGTATATGGTGTGGTATGAAGAATTTGTGATGAAACCACATTTACACCAGAATGTGATAGACCAGTGTTTTTTTTTTTTTTGTTTTTTTTCTTTTGTTTTTTTATCCTGCTTTTCATCGCCGGCCTTCAAACATTGTTTCGACGATTTAGGTCTCTGTGAGACAAGCAACCTCTCAAACCGGGTGAGCTGTATCTTATAGACCTGTGTTTTTAAACCAGTGTGCCGTGGCACACTAGTGTGCCGTGAGAGATCCTCAGTTGTGCCGCAGCAGACTGACAACAGTGCGGGGGTGTCCCTCTTTCAAATTTTGAAATATTGGGATCTATGTGACAGGCTCATCAGGCATCATTTACAACCATGACATTGACATTCATTCACAGACAATCATTATGATTGTTTGTAAAAGAATGTCAATATGTCATGTATAGTTTGTAGGAGGCATGGCATGACAGCACAGTGCAGTGTGTGTGTGTATATACAGTATGTGTGTGTATATATATATATATATATATATATATATATCCTGTATTAGGCTACAATGTGTCATTTTGTAAAATTTTAGGATGGTGGTGTGCCGCAGGATTTTTTAATGTAAAAAAGTGTGCCACGGCAAAAAAAAGGTTGCAAATCACTGTGATAGACTACACCTGCTACATCTATGACGTGTTTTTGGTGCGGCGGGGGAGTTTAATAGATTTACAGTTATGGGTACAAGAATTAAATAATCTTGATTCACCAATAAAATTCAAAATGGAATTTTCCAGGAAATACACTTTCTAGATCTCAATATCTTTAAAATATGTTCAGATTCCCAGTGTTGTTTGGGCACATCCTTATTTTCTAAAATCACAAATAGAAATTTCTTTTTGGAATCCCACAGTTGTCACCCAGAACATCAGAAAAGAGGGGTCATGCACTCTCAACTCACTCAGGTCGTCAGGAATAATACTGAGAAGCCATACATGTTGGACCAGATGGACGTAATGGAGAAGAAATTGATTTCTCGTGGCTACGACCCTAAACTGGTAAATGAAACCAGAACTAGAATTCTCACTAAAACACAAGATGACCTGTTGAAGGATAAAGTAATGGAAACCCCTAACGATGACAGGTTAAATTTTATCACCACCTATGATACAACACACAGCATGATACGTATGGCAATGAGAAATCGCTGGAAACTGATCAAGAATGACAGAGGCCTTCCATTTCAAAAGATGCAATCTCCAAGGATGGCATATCGTCGTGCCAGCAATTTAAGGTATATTCTGGTGGATACTGATCCTATATGTTGCTACCATAAATCAAGTTGGCTTAAACCCACAAAGCTGGGATGCTTCAGATGTGGTGATTGCACCACATGCCATAGTATGCAAAATGGATCAACGTTTCAAAATCCCCATTGCAATAAAAGATACAAGATCAATCATAGATTGACATGCATCAGTTCTTTTGTGAGCTACTTACTCATTTGCCCATGTCCCCTAGTTTATATTGGAAAAAATACAACTACTTTCCGCGAACGCATGGCTAATCATAGGTTTGCCATCAGTGAGGCATAGAAAACGGTGACTCGGATTAACCGGTGGCCCACCACTTTGCACGTCACAAACATAATTTATCAAGTATAAGGACTATGCTGATTGACCATATACCACCTCTACAGAGGGGGGGGGGCAACAGAAACTGCTGTGCATGGAATCCAAATGGATATTTATGTTGGATACAGTGGCCCCTAAAGGCCTTAACACAATACTGGATTTCACTCCATTCTTTGGCAGACAATAAAGATCTCTAAAACAGCTATGTCTCTGCACTCTTAGGCATCTTATAAGTTGATTAGTTATACAAATAATGAACTGATATATATTGCAAAATGGATCCCCTGAAGAAACCCCATATCCAATTTTGTTATGGATATATACCAGTACGCCAGACTGACCAGCCTTATCCAATAGCAATTGTTCTCTCCACTGATCATGGACTGTGATTATTCATTAAGGCACCTCAGTATGTTCTAACTGATAACAGTTTCTAACCATATTCCTAGAGACATATGAAGTATAAGTACCTTTAGGTTGTTGAATATGTCAGCCATAGGACAGGTCTTTTTAACCCGTTTTTAATCACTTGCTTTTGTTTTTTACATGATACATCTATGTTAAATAATGTGTAGGTATTGTGGTAGTCCGGTATATAGCATAAAGCGAGTTTCTCATATCCGGCACTACTGTTATGGTTCTGCCGTGTATGTGTTCTTAAGCGATGTTGCTATTTTTTGATAGTTGTCAAAAGGAACGTGGAAGCCAATATACGCAATTGGTGAGCAACCGGCATTAGACAATGATGTCACTTAGATGCCACCGGCCCACAATACACACTCCTGACAGCACAGATGGCGCTAAAGTGAACCAGCTGCAGATGATTATGTGTTAGTTGATATTTACACGTGGGTATTTAAGGTGAGGTTTGGGGAGGTAATTTTAGGTAAGTTTGTTCTGTGATGTATTTGCATTTGACAAAGGGACCTATGAGGTTCTGAAACGTTATGCCTTGCTTTTAACTTGTGAATAATAAATGTGAAGTTTTATTTCAAACAAAGTCCAATGAGTGCTTATCTCTGCTTTTGATATCTGGACTTTTATATAGCACCTTGGCGTTCGTGACTTTTGGTATATGGAGTGCATCTTTTTGGATCAATATATATACATATATACAGTTGTATGCAAAAGTTTAGGCACCATGATCTTCATTTATAAATAATTGGGTGTTTGGATCAGCAATTTAATTTTGATCTATCTAATAACTGAAGGATACAGTAATATTTCAGTAGTGAAATTAGGTTTATTGGCTTAACAGAAAATGTGCAAGATGCATCAAAACGAAATTAGACAGGTGCATAAATTTAGGCACCCCAACAGAAATATCGCAATAATATTTAGTAGAGCCTCCTTTAGCAGAAATAACAGCCTCTAGACGCTTCCTTATAGCCTGTAATGAGTGTCTGGATTCTGGATGAAGGTATTTTGGACCATTCCTCCTTGCAAAACATCTCCAGTTCAGTAAGGTTTGATGGTTGCCGAGCATGGACAGCCTGCTTCAAATCACCCCACAGATTTTCAGTGATATTCAGGTCTGGGGACTGGGATTGTCATTCCAGAACATTGTACTTGTTCCGCTGCATAAATTCCAGAGTGGATTTTGAGCAGTGTTTTGGGTTGTTGTCTTGTTGAAATATCCAGCTCCGGCGTAAGTTAAACTTTGTGACTGATTCCTCAACATTATTCTCAAGTATCTGCTGATATTGAGTGGAATCCATGTGACCCTCAACTTTAACAAGATTCCCAGTACCGGCACTGGCCACCCTGCCCCACAGCATGATGGAACATCCACCAAATTTTACTGTGGATAGCAAGTGTTTGTCTTGGAACGCTGTGTTCTTTTGTCGCCATGCATAACGCCCCTTGTTATGACCAAATAATTAATTCTTTGTTTCATCAGTCCACAGCATCTTCTTCCAAAATGAAGCGTGCTTGTGCAAATGTGCATTTGCATACCTCAAGCGACTCTGTTTGTGGCGTGTGTGCAGAAAAGGCTTCTTCCGCATCACTCTCCCACAAGCTGAATTGTTGAACGATGCACAGTGATACCATCTGCAGCAAGATGATGTTGTAGGTCTTTGGAGGTGGTCTGTGGGCTGTTACAGGTATTCAAATCAACAAAATGACAAGGGTGCCCAAATTTATGCACCTGTCTAATTTGATTTTGATGTGTATTGCACATTTTCTGTTAATCCAATAAACCTCATTTCACTACTGAAATATTACTGTGTCCTCCAGTTATTTGATAGATCAAAATGATATTGCTGATCCAAACACCCAATAATTTATAAATGAAAATCATGGAAATTGTCAAGGGTGCCTAAACTTTTGCATATGACTGTGTGTATGTATGTATGTATGTATGTATGTATATATATATATATATATATATATATATATATATATATATATATATATATATATATGTGTGTGTGTGTGTATATATATATATATATATATATATATATATATATATATATATATATATGTGTGTGTGTGTATATATATATATATGCATTGGAGCCCTTTGCAGTTATATATATATATATATATATATATATATGTGTGTGTATATATATATATATATATATATATATATATATATATATATATATATATATATATGCATTGGAGCCTTTTGCAGTTAAGTAGATGAAAACAAGTAAAAACATATTTACAGAGGCGTAACTAGAAACCTCAGGGCCCCGGTGCAAGAATCCATGGAAGCCCCCCCCCCAATACAAAGCATAATTGTTGTTGTTTTTTTTTTTTTTTAAATGAGCTGAACATGAGGATGTATGAAATTTCCTCTCAAATCAAAACTGCACATATATGCCTGTTATAATTGTCTAACTTGATTTGATCAGCTAGCTCCCAGTAGTGCATTGCTGTTTCTTCAACAAAGGATACAAAGAGAATAAAATTGGACAGTTGTTTAATCTATCTGAACCATGAAGGAAACATTTTGGGTTTCATGCTGCCTTCATTATTAATTCAGTTATGCATCAGAATGAAGTCTCACTTTTTTTAATTTGAATGTTTTATTGGCAAAGTCAGTCATCAGGTTCTTGGGTTACAGATCTCGGAATTGTTCTACCGTTTAATGCAGAGGCAGAGCATGGGAAAGGGACAAACAAAAAGTGTTCAAAAAAGTATTTGCAGGCTGCACCTTGGATCGCCAACTTTTCTTGAAAATAAAAAAAGGTAAAGTTAAGGATCACCAAAACTACAAGCAAAACGCTACTCCAACTGTGAAAACGAAAAGGACAGCCTCACATTTCTCACCTCCTTAACTACCTGCGCTAAATATCTAATGCGAGTTAGTGCAACACACAAAAAAATCATGAAAGAAAATGACTGGTGCAGAAGTGGGTCAAGGGTACTTGCTGCCTGGGTGCAGAAAGGTTTTCTGCCGCTTACCCCCACACAATAGATAACACAGACCAAAAGTATTGTAATTATAGGCATACACACAGATACATACACAGAGATGCATACAAATACACACAGATACATACACAGAGATGCATACAAATACACACAGATACATACACAGAGATGCATACAAATACACACAGATACATACACAGACATATACCCACAAACACACACATACATATACAGACACCTATAAACACACACACATACACACATATACGTACACAGACATATAACCACAAACACACACATAAGTATACACAGATACATACACAGAGATACATACAAATACACACAGATACATACACAGAGATGCATACAAATACACACAGATACATACACAGAGATGCATACAAATACACACAGATACATACACAGACATATACCCACAAACACACACATACATATACAGACACCTATAAACACACACACATACACACATATACGTACACAGACATATAACCACAAACACACACATAAGTATACACACACAGATACATACACAGAGATACACACAAATACACACAGATACATACACAGAGATGCATACAAATACACACAGATACATACACAGAGATGCATACAAATACACACAGATACATACACAGACATATACCCACAAACACACGCATACATATACAGACACCTATAAACACACACACATACACACATATACATACACAGACATATAACCACAAACACACACATAAGTATACACACAGAGATACATACAAATACACACAGATACACACAGAAACATACACAGACATACACAGACATATAGACATACACACAAACATACAGATCAGCCAATCAGATTCAAGTTCAATCCGATTGGCTGATTGGTTCAGCCAATCGGATTGAACTTGAATCTGATTGGCTGATTTAATCAGCCAATCAGATTTTTTTACCTTAATTCCGATTGGCTGATAGAATCCTATCAGCCAATCGGAATTCGACGGACGCCATCTTGGATGACTTCATTTAAAGGTACCTCATTCCTAGTTCAGTCTTCGTGCAGGATGGATGCTCCGCGGCGGAGGAGCGAAGAAAGAAGATTGAAGATGCCGCTTTGCTTGAAGACATCGCCGGATGGAAGAAGACTTCACTGCCGCTTGATTGAAGACATCGCCCGGATGGAAGAAGACTTCACTGCCGCTTGATTGAAGACATCGCCGGATGGAAGAAGACTTCACTGCCGCTTGATTGAAGACATCGCCCGGATGGAAGAAGACTTCTCTGCCGCTTGATTGGACATCGCCCGGATCGGATGAAGAGTTCTGCCCGGCTGGGTGAAGACAAGGTAGGGAGATCTTCAGGGGGTAGTGTTAGGTTTTTTTAAGGGGGGTTTGGGTGGGTTTAGAATAGGGGTATGTGGGTGGCAGGTTGTAATGTTGGGGGGGGGGGCGGTATTGTATGTTTATTTCAATGCAAAAGAGCTGAATTCTTTGGGGCATGCCCCGCAAAAGGCCCTTTTAAGGGCTGGTAAGGTAAAAGAACTGTGAACTTTTTTAATTTAGAATAGGGTAGGGAAATTTTTTTATTTTAGGGGGCTTTATTATTTTATTAGGGGGCTTAGAATAGGTGTAATTAGCTTAAAAATCTTGTAATATTTTTTTATTTTTTGTAATTTAGTGTTGTTGTTTTTTTGTAATTTAGTTTAGTTTATTTTATTGTATTTTAGTTTAGATATTTGTAGTTTATTTAATTTATTGATAGTGTAGGTGTATTTGGAACTTAGGTTAGGATTTATTTTACAGGTAAATTGGTAATTATTTTAACTAGGTAGCTATTAAATAGTTATTAACTATTTAATAGCTATTGTACCTAGTTAAAATAAATACCAAGTTACCTGTAAAATAATTTTAAACCCTAAAATAGTTAGAATGTAATTATTAATTACATTGTAGCTATCTTAGGGTTTATTTTATAGGTAAGTATTTAGATTTAAATAGGAATATTTTAATTAATAACATTAATATTAATTAGATTTATTTTAATAAGAATTTAGTTAAGGATGTTAGAGTTAGATAGGGTTATTATACTTAATATATATATAATATAATAACGATATTAACAAGATTAACCCTAATATAATTAGGGTTAATATAGTTCATATATATAATATAATAACTATATTAACTAGATTAACCCTAATATAATTAGGGTTAATATAGTTAATATAGCTGGCGGCGGTGTAGGGGGATTAGATTAGGGGTTAATGTGTTTAATATTGGCGGCGGCGGCGGTGTAGGGGGATTAAATTAGGGGTTAATATTTTTAAAATAGATGGCGGCGGGGTAGGGGCTCACTTTAGGGTGTAGGTAAGGTAGATGGCGGCGGTGTAAGGGGCTCACTTTAGGGGGTAGGTAAGGTAGATGGCAAAGGGGTAGGGGCTCACTTTAGGGGGTAGGTAAGGTAGATGGCGGCTGTGTAAGGGGCTCACTTTAGGGGGTAGGTAAGGTAGATGGCGGCTGTGTAAGGGGCTCACTTTAGGGGGTAGGTAAGGTAGATGGCGGCGGTGTAAGGGGCTCACTTTAGGGGGTAGGTAAGGTAGATGGCGGCGGGGTAGGGGCTCACTTTAGGGGGTAGGTAAGGTAGATGGCGGCGGGGTAGGGGCTCACATTAGGGGGTTATAGATTTAATATAGCTGGCGGCGGAGTCTTGGAGCGGCGGTTTAGGGGTTAATAACTTTATTAGGTGGCGGCGGAGTCCGGGAGTGGCGGTTTAGGGGTTAATACATATTTTATTGTTAGGATAGTGAGGGGGGATAGCGGATAGAGGGTTAGACGTTTCGGGCTATGTTTGGGAGGCGTGTTAGACAGTACGGGAGATTTAATAACTTTAGTCAGGTTTTGTAGGCGCCGGCAGTTTCTAAAGTGCCGTAAGTCACTGGCGACTCCAGAAATTTGTACTTACGCAGATTTCTGGACATCGCTGGTTTGTGAGACTTACGGCACTTTAGCCTCTGACGGCGCAGTATATAGGATAGCTCGAGTTGCGAGCTGAAACTGCGGGCAGCGGGGGTTCCCTCGCTTGCGCTGCAAACTACGATCTTTATCGGATCGCGCCCCTGGCAAGCGTGGGAGGAAACTGCCGTTACATGTGGAACAGTCTCTTCCCAGTGCCTGTCAGCAGCAGTGGGTAAATTCACAGGCTGCTTGATTGTTGTATATGGGGAAATTGTAGCACTGTAGCAGGAGAAAAAAGTTCTGCTTAACAGAATAGCTTTGCTGGCTGTGCCTGCCCCAGTCCTGATTCTACCAGTGTGTGATAATAGCCTGGGGAAAAATTGCCACTCTGCATGCACCCAGCCAATTCAGCCCCCCAGGGAAAATAAATGCAGCCTGCCATTGTACAGGGGGTGAGTTCAGCAGCGCACATGGACACTCTCTGTGTGAGTCCTCTCCTCCACTTCCAAATTGCAGCTTCAAAACCTACACGCTGCTAATCTTATACATCTGGCTTGTCTTCTGTAACAGCCTGCACGCTATAACACTCATTATACTGTGCAGGCTTTATTTTAGGGAGAGTATATGGTGCAACTGCAATTGCGCATAAAAGGCATTAGGTAGGACTGAAATATTAAAAACAAATATTAAACACCTCACCCGTGTTAATCCTTCTGGTGTTCTGTATTATTTGCCGACTTCGTTACGTTCCCCTACCTCGGCCACGCCTACCAAATTCTTACAAAGCCGGTTGTTGACGCATGCGCTCACTGCAGTATTGCTACAATAAAGTGTAAAATTACACTAAATAGCACGCATGCGCCCATGCTGCAGTTGGCAAATATTACAGAAGCGGGTCAAACACAGTTTTGGCACTAGCTGGGTCAGGTGGCATACAAATTGATCATGCAAAACAAAGAGAGGTTCTGTACCCAATGAGTAAATAAAACATCCAACATACAAATTTATCGTACTTATGTTTTCACAGTATACATAGTTACAATCACTCTGGGGACCTACACAATTTGGGTACTAAGCTGGGTGGCAGACAAATGGATCGTACCTATTTTACATAATATCAATATTTACAAACACTCTGGGGGACATCTAAGTACTTGTGTACATCTAAGTACTTGTAACTATGTATATTGGGAAAGCATAAGTACGATCAATTTGTATGCCACCTGACCCAGCTAGTGCTAAAACTGTGTTTGACCTGCTTCTGTAATATTTGCCGACTGCTGCATGGGCGCATGCATGCTATTTAGTGTCATTTTGCACTTTATTGTAGCAATGCTGCAGTGAGCAAATGTGTCAACAACTGGCTTTGTAAAAATTTGGCAGGCGTGGCCGGAGGTAGTGGAACGTAACAAAGTCGGCAAATAATACAGAACACCGGATGCTGCCCTTCCAGTCTTAGCGTGTTGCTCTGCCCACCTCTGCCGCGCTCTGCAATAGTGCACACGCTCAGGTCAGTTGATATTTAAAGAAAAAACAAAACAAAACATACTCTTAAAAACTCCTGATTTGACGTGCACTCAGATATCCTGAGCCCCTCCTGTCCCAGATCTTCCTGGACATCTCCAACAGAGGCAGAATTACAGTGACTCTTTGCACCTGCTGGGGCCCTCCCTGAGTTGCGGACCTCCGGGGCCCGGTCCTCCCCTGCATATTTATGTTATACCAATGTATAATCATCTATATATATATATAGGTATAGATATATTTTGTACCAAAATACCGTCAGATATCTGTAGAAATTTGTATTTATGAATAAATAGAACATATTCTTCTATGTGAAGAACTTTGGAATCTGAAATATTCATATTTTTATGTCGGATTAACGCACTTGAGAATATGCAATCGGGTTTGTGTTCGAGTAGGGTGTTAGGTTTTTCCACTTTTTTTGCTCCATTGACTTCTATGGGAGAATTTTACTTTTAACTTGTAGTACGAGCGCAACCTGATGCGCGCAAAAATCTTACTTCTAGCTCAGTTAACACTCGTGCAGGAGCGTTAAATAATGCTACACTTGTAACCTCGCCCTATAAAGGAGATACAAAGTCCCAATCTTTGGCAAACTTTTTGAAGTTGATATTGGCAAATTGTGGACCATTGTCAGTAAACACTTCATTAGGTATTCCATGTCAAGAAAATACTGACTTCATGCATCGAATCACATTCTCAGTTGATAATGACTTCTGGATATAAGAAATGGTAATGTGCAATAATGACAAAATCTGTTTTGTTGCATGTAAACAAGTCAACACCGACCTTTTGATATGGCCTTTGTGATAATGAATGTGGTTGCAACAGTTCTTTTGCATTGCTCACCTGGTGCTTTAAGCATGTATTACAGAAGGACACTGTGGCCCCTATTTATCAAGGTCTGGCGGACCTCGCTGAATACGGCGAGCAATACGCTCGCCGTATTCAGCATTGCACCAGCAGCTCACAAGAGCTGCTGGTGCAACGCCGCCCCCTGCAGACTCGCGGCCAATAGGCCGCCAGCAGGGGGTGTCAATCAACCCGATCATACTTGATCGGGTTGATTTACGGCGATGTCTGTCTTTGTGACCGCTGCTTCATAACTGCTGTTTCTGGCGAGTCTGCAGGCTCGCCAGAAACACGGGGCATCAAGCTCCATTCGGAGCTTGATAAATAGGCCCCTATGTCTGAAATGTCTTGGTTCATTTGTGGCCAAAACATTATTTATCTTGCCTGTTTCTGGCATTTTTCAATGCCTAAGTGACCTTCATGTATTTTCTCCAGCATGAGCTTGTGGAAACTGTGAGGAATCACAATCTTACTGCCCTTAAAGATAATCCCATCAACTACAGTCAGTTCAGCTCTACAGTTCGAGTATTCTTGTACTCTTACTATGTTTGAATTGCTTGTTTGACATTTCCTTATATATCATATTTTTCTGTCTCTTGAAGGATCAGCTTCATCTTTAAATCAAAAATAGGCACAGCTGAGGTGATCATATCTACATATGCTTAAATGTTTTCATCTATCTTCTCATTTGGAACATGTGTTTAATCCACTGCTCTAGACAATGTATCAGCCATATATATATCAGTTTTCTTTACTTCTAACAAGTTTGCTACCCCTTTGTAGAAAGCCAGGGTTGGTGACTCATTCTCTTACTACAGGTCCATGACAGGGAGCGCAGTGCCTGTCACACATATGTAGCTGCTTTCCGGATTCACAGGTAAGTGACTCTTCCTTTCTAGGTTAGAAAGGACAGCACTTCAGAGGTTAATCCTCTAGTAGTGGATCTCATTATGGGACATAGTTACCCTATTGTCTTTGGGGTACAGTGTTGGGGCACTTTTTTATTGGGGGTCATAAAGCCTAAGATATATTTATAGTTGGCACTTTATAGTATGAGGACAGATGAGAGACTTAAGGGGTTAATTTCCCTCTTTCTTGGCAGAGTGTATGGCTTATTGTTCCTTAATAAGGTATTAGAACATACATGGGAGACAAATTTTAAGTGTACTGGATTTACTAGTTTAATTCTGCAGAGGGAGTAACGGCTTTTAAAACTTATGCAGCCATTTGTTATTTCTCACTCTTATGTGTGGCACAGTTTTCTTTTCCCGGCTGCTCACGTGACCTCCGCACTTCTGGTTTTACGGAGCAGACTTTTGTGAGCTCAGAGAGTCAGATTGAAGTCTGAGGAGACGTGCCAACTTAGTAATTTCGCCGATCGGAGTAACTTCAGTGACAAATCATTTAGCTGACAGTTCACAGCTTCTTCTGCTTACTAGTAGGATTTTCGCTCTAGTTCGGTAGGAGCTTCAGATAATTTGTCTGAAGTTAATTTCATACACGTTTTCCAACCCTGTTATTCACTATTTTTGACAATAACATTTTTGGTTCATCATTCTGGTTATTTCTAGTGGGCTATGGACTCAGAACAGGATTAGCCTATCTCTCTGGATAAATGTTTGCTATGGTTAGAGTATCAGATTGCTCTACCAAGTCAGTTTTGTGCCTCATGTTTAGCAAAAACATTAAAATATAAAGAAAAAATTCTCCTTTCTGAGCCAAGTGCCTTTCAGGATTTTGCTGTGCATGACATGCCACCGCAGCTTTTTCCTCAAACGTCCTAAGCCTTAATTGTTTCTCATACTGTGCCTTATGTGTGCCTGGGGGTGTTTATTTTCCTGGGGATTTTGCTGTTCAGATTACTTCTGCAATATCAGCGGCTTTGTCCACTTTCCCTTCTTCGGGTAAGCGTAAAAAGAAAATCTAAACATTTGCCTGCTAGTAAGGTTTCTGACCCCTTTAAGTCTACATTAGCCAATCTTTCTCAATTGTCTGATGAGGAAAATACTTTAGTAGCTTCTGAAGGTGAAATCTCAGAATCTGACACTTTAGCAGAAAAATCCAGAATCTGAGGAAGTAAATTTTAGATTTAAACTTTAACACCTCCGTTTACTGCTGAAAGAAGTTCTAGCTACTTTGGATGACTCTGAATATTCGGTTGCTGTCAACCCCATGAAGTCTTCTAAACTGGATAAAGTTTATGATTCTCCATCTTCTGAGGAGGTTTTTCCTGTTCTAAGGAAGATGTCTGAAATTATAGCTCAGGAATTGGATAAACCAGGGGTTCCTTTTTCCCCTTCCTCTGTTTTTAAAAAAGATGTTTCCTGTTTCTGACTCTATTCATGACTCATGGCGCACTGTTTCTAAGGTAGAAGGAGCTATTTCTACTATTGCTAAGAGAACTACCATTCCTATTGAGGATAGTTGCTCTTTTAAGGATCCAATGGATAAGAAGCTAGAGGCTTACTTGAAAAAGATGTACATCCATCAAGGATTACAGTGGCAACCTGCAGCGAGTATTGCCACAGTTGTGGGTGCAGCATCTTATTGGTGCGACGCCTTGTCTGATCTTATTTCTGAGGATACTAAGGTAGAGGAGATCCAGGATAGGATCAAAGCTCTTAAATTGGCCAATACCTTTATCTGTGATGCCAACATGCAAATGATTAGACTGGGAGCTAAGATGTCTAGCTTTACTGTGCTAGCCCACAGAGCTCTGTTGTTAAAATCTTGGTCAGCTGATGTTTCTTCAAAGGCCAAGCTTTTAGCTTTACCTTATAAGGGTAAAACTCTGTTTTGACCTGGTCTGGTGTAAATCATTTCAGAGATTACAGGTGGAAAGGGATCTTTCCTACCTCAGGACAAGAGGAATAGACCTAGTGGTCGACAATCTTCTAATTTTCGTTCCTTTCGCAACTTTAAGGGACAAAAGTCCTCCTCTTCCTCTTCTAATCCAGAGCAATCCAGGTCCTCTTGGAAATCCAACCAGCCCTGGAACAAGGTAAAACAAAACAAAAAGCCCATCACTGACTCTAAATCAGCATGAAGGGTCCACCCCTGATCCGATTGTGGATCAGGTGGGGGCAGACTTTCCTTTTTCAAACAGGCCTGGATTTGTGATGTCCCAGATCCATGGGCAGTGGACATAGTATCTAGAGTTTCAAGATAGGATTTAAATCTTGCCCTCCAAGGGGCAGATTTCTTCTGTCAAGATTATCCTCTAACCTGGGAGTTATTATACCAGTCCCTGTAAAGGAACAAGGTATAGGATTTCATTCAAATCTATTTGTGGTTCGCAAAAAAGTAGGAACTTTTTGTCTCATCCGGGTCCCGTCCTTCAAGATGGAATGTATTTGTTCCATTCTTCCATTGGTCCAGGAAGGTCAGTTCATGATGACCATAGACCTGAAGGACGCGTACTTACATGTTCCCATTTACAGGGATCATCACCAGTTTCTAAGATTTGCCTTTCTGGAGAAGCATTTCCAGTTTATTGCCCTTCCATTTGTTCTTGCAATGGCTCTCAGAAAATTCACAAAGGTCCTGGGAGCACTTTTGGCAGTGATCAGGTCCCAGGGAATTGCAGTGGTGCCTTATCTAGATGACATTTTAGTTCAAGCATCATCTTTTCAACTAGCAAAATCTCATACCGAGATGTTGTTGTCTTTTCTACGTTCCCACGGGTGGAAAGTGAATCTGGAAAAGAGTTCTCTAGTTCTGTCTACAAGAGTGTGTTTCCTAGGAAGAATCATAGACTCCTTGTCCATGAAGATTGTCCATGACGGATGTCAGAAAATCCAAACTTCCTGCTGCTTGCCTTTCTCTCCAGTCTGACTTTCATCCAACAGTGGTTCAATGCATGAAGGTGATTGGTCTGATTGTGGCTTCCATGGACATCATTCCTTTTGCTTGATTCCATCTGCGAACAATGCAGCTTTGCATGCTCCGTCAATGGAACAGAAACCATTCAGATTTATTGCAAAGGATAAATTTGGACTCCCTAACAAGAGAATCTCTCTTGTGGTGGATTTCACAGGAACATCTGTCTTGGGGCACTTGCTACCTTAGACCTTCCTGGGTGATTGTAACTATGGACGCCAGCCTATCAGTCTGGGGAGCTGTTTGGGGTTCTCTGAAGGCTCAGGGCCTATGGTCTAGGGAAGAGTCTTCTCTTCCCATAAACATCTTGGAGTTGAGAGCAATCTTCCTTACCTTAATAGCGTTGTCTCAATTATCTTTAGTCTGGTTTATCAGATTCCAGGTGGACAACATCACCTCAGTGGCTTACATCAACCACCAGGGAGGAACTCTGAGTTCCTTAGCCATGAAGGAGGTGACTTGCATTCTTCAGTGGGTGGAAGCTCATGACTGTCTCCTATCTGCTGCCATCCACATTCCAGGAGTGGACAACTGGGAAGCAGATTTCTTGAGCAGACAGACTTTTCATCCTGGGGAGTGGGCTCTCTATCCAGAAGTGTTCTCTCAGATAACCCTCAGGTGGTAGGTTCCGGAGCTGGATCTTATGGTGTCCTGCCAAAAGCCAAGATTCCAAAGTATGGTTCAAGGTCAAGAGATCCTCAGGCCATTCGGATAGCTGCCCTAGTGGTTCCTTGGATTTTCTCACTAGCATACCTGTTTCCTCCGTTTGCTCTCCTTCCACAAGTCATTGCTTGTGTGAAACAGGAGAGAGCATCGGTAAGTCTAATAGCTCCTGATTGGCTTCACAGGATCTGGTTCACGGATCTAGTAATGATGTCATCTCTACCTCCTTGGAGATTACCTCTGAGGAAGGACCTTCTAATTTAGGGCCCTTTCCTCCATCCAAATCTGGATTCTCTGAAGCTGACTGCTTGGAGATTGAACGCCTAGTTCTGTCTAGACCTTGTTTTTCTGAAGCGGTCGTTGATACTATGTTTCAGGCTCGCAAACCTGTTACTCGCAAGATTTACCATAAGGTATGGCATAAATATCTTTATTGGTGCAAATCTAAGGGTTTCTCCTGGAGCTGGGTGAGTATTCCCTGTATTTTATCTTTTCTTCAAGATGGCCTGGAGAAAGGTTTGTCAGTCAGTACTCTGAAGGGTCAGATTTTTGTATTAACTATCCTTTTTCACAAACATCTGGCAAACTTGCCAGATGTTCAAGCTTTTGTACAGGCCCTGGTCAGAATCAGGCCCGTGTTTAAACCTCTTGCTCCTCCTTGGAGCCTTAATCTTGTTATTAAAGTTTTGCAGCAGGCTCCATTTGAGCAGATGCATGTTGTTGATATAAGATTGTTATCTTGGAAGGCTTTGTTTCTCCTTGCTATTTCTTCCGCTCGCAGAGTTTCTGAGCTTTCAGCTCTGCAGTGTGATTCTCCATACCTTATCTTTCATGCAGAAAGGCGGTATTTTTTATTAAATTGGGGTTTCTCCCTAAGGTGGTGTCGAATCGAAACATTAATCAGGAAATAGTTGTTCCTTCTTTTTGTCCTAATCCTCCTTCTCATAAGGAACATCTTTTGCATAACTTGGATGTTGTGCACACTCTAAAGTTTTACTTACAAGCTACTAAAGATTTTTGGCAGTCTTCTGCTCTGTTTGTTGTTTTCTCTCGAAAGCATAAGGGTCAGAAGGCCACTTCTACTACTCTGTCTCTCTGATTAAGAAGTTTGATTCATTTGGCTTATGAGACTGCTAGACAGCAGCCTCCTGAGAGAATTATGGCTCATTCCAATAGGGCTGTCACCTCTTCTTGGGCTTTTAAAAATGAAGCTTCTGTGAATTTGCAAGGGGGCAACATGGTCCTCTCTGCCTAATTTTTACAAATGTGATACTTTTGCCTCGGCTGAGGCTTCTTTTGGGAGAAAGGTTCTTCAAGCGGTGGTGCCTTCTGTTTAGGCCCTCCTGCCTTTTTCTCCCTCTCTGTTCATTCCGTGTCCTCTAGCTTGGGTATTGGTTCCCACTAGTAATTGGAATGACGCTGTGGACTCTCAATGTCATAGGAAAGACAACAAAATGTATGCTTACCTAATAAATTTCTTTCTTTCCGGACACAGAAAGTCCACAACCCCTCCCTCTTTTTAATTATAATTCTGCAGTTTTTTTGAGTAAACCTCAGGCACCTTTTCACCCTTGTGTTTCTTCTTTTTCCATTTTTCCTTCGGCTGAATGACTGGGGATTATGGGTAAGGGAAGTTACACTTAACAGCTTTGCTGGGGTGCTCTTTGCCTTCTACTGCTGGCCAGGAGTTGAATATCCCACTAGTAATTGACGTTGTTGACTCTCCATGTCCAGTAATAACTAGTAGCCACCCACTCATTTATCCCTGGAAAGGTTGTTTATGTAAGATCTCATTACAGATATTTAGAAGTTAAAAAAAACATAACTAAGGTATTTTTGTACTGCATAAGAAGAACTTACCTAAAAAGATTTTTCTTATTTACTGTAGCCTTTATTTCTTAAAATAGCAGTATTTTATCTACTTTTTTTTTACAAATCAAAAATCTAGCCAGTTGCATAGATATCACATTTCTCAGTTTTGAAAAATGTATTGTACAGCTGTATAAATCAGAGTTGTATTAAAATGGCCAGCAAGAAAATATATTAGCATAGTACTAATCTGCTAATCAAATTACATCATACTGTAAAGTAATGTATTAATCTTCACAAACATGTTACCTAACATCTTTTATTTAGAGTTTTAGAGGAATAATGCAACATTTAACTCACCACTTGTAATATGAGCGATAATAGTGTACCCTGGGCTAGCCATTCAACGGCCATGTTCATGCAATCCTGGTTTGTACAGTACTGTGAGATTGCGTAAATGTGACTGGTACAGTCAGATACAGTTTTGCCAAAAGAAGCGGCTTATAAGTTATAATGGTAAAAATGGAACCTTTTCACAAAACACAATTTATAGGGTGACTGGGAAAAGTCACAGCCATTTTGTTTATGAGCGATATGAATATCCTGTACTGTTTAATTAAGGGACAGTCTACTCCAGAATTTGTATTGTTTAAATAGAAAGATAATGCCTTTATTGCCATTCCCCAGTGATGCATAACCATCACAGGTTTATTAATATACATTTTACCTCTGTGATTACCTTGTATCTAAGCCTCTGCAGACTGCCCCTTATTTCAGTTCTTATGACAGACTAGCATTTTAGCCAATCAGTGCCCTCTCATAAGTAACTCCACGGGCATGAGCACAATGTGATCTATATGGCACACATAAACTAATGCCCTCTAGCTGTTAAAACTGCCAAATGCATTTAGATAAGAGGCGGCCTTCAAGGGCTTAGAAATTTGCATATGAGCCTACTTAGCTTTAGTTTTCAAATAAGAATACAAAGAGAACAAAGTAAATTTGATGATAAAAGTAAATTGGAAAGTTGATTAAAATGTCCTATCTGAATCATGAAAGTTTAATTTGGACTAGACTGTCCCTTTAATCTTCTAAACCAAAAAAACAGATCAAAATAAAAAAGTGTATTACAATAAACAAAGTTAGAAACAAATGTATTATTAATATTTAAGTCCGGTCCACAGCAGTACAGTTTGTGAATTCATTTATTTGGTGGAACAGTGAGAACACATAACTAAAATCTAAAATATGCATACACTGTTTCACTCCAAACTCTCAATCCAGTTTGTCAAAGAGATTAGACTTTTATGATGTTCCTGCAGTAAAACTGGGCTCTATTTGTATGTTGTTTGGTTTTATGAAGTGCACAATTCTTTCTATAAAATTCAGTCATAAACCTGTATGTACTAGAGTCTTCTCTACTACCGTGAGGAGAAAGTACATCAGCAAATCTAATCATCCAAAATAAAAAATAGATCAGCTAATCTGTTATCCATCACAGATGATACTTCTCCTAAAACTCTTGATCTGAATCCACAAATGTATTCATTTGTATTTATAATGCCAAGAGAATGCTTTTGTCTGTAAAAAGAGAAGTGTCATAATCTTCACTGTTTAAATATGTATAGAAAAATGGTCTTCAAAACCTTAGCAAAGAACTGATTCTCTAAATATAACGATTAAAGGGACTCCTCTGAACCCATTTTTTTCTTTTATGGTTCAGATAGAGCATGACATTTTAAGTAACTTTCTAATTTACTCCTATTATCAATTTTTCTTCATTCTCTTGCTATCTTTATTTTAAAAGCAAGAAAGTAAATCTTAGCAGCCAGCCCATTTTAGGTTAAGAACCATGGATTGTGCTTGCTTATTGGAGGCTTACATCTACCCACCAATAAGCAAGCATAACCCAGGTTCTCAACCAAAAATGGGCCGGCTCCTATGCATCACATTCCTGCTTTTTAAATAAAGATAGCAAGAGAACGAATAAAAATTGATAATAGGAGTAATTTAGAAAGTTGCTTAAAATTTCATGCTCTATCTGAATCATGAAAGAAAAAAAAATTGGGTTAAGTGTCCCTTTAACTGCTACAACCTTAAATCAACCTGCTCAAGGGCCTGATGATCTAAAGCTCTCTTCTCTGGTGAAATTATCTAAGACCCCTCGTCAGTACCGCAAGTTCCCTTTAAATAGTGTTAGAATAGAAATTATATATATATATATATATATATATATATACACACAGTATATATATATATATATATATATATATATATATATATATATATATATATATATATATACAGTATCTCACAATAGCTAGTACACCCCTCACATTTTTGTAAATATTTTATTATATCTTTCATGTGACAACACTGAACAAATGACACTTTGCTACAATGTAAAGTAGTAAGTGTACAGCCTGTATGACAGTGTAAATTTGCTGTCCCCTCAAAATAACTCAACACACAGCCATTAATGTCTAAACCGTTGGCAACAAAAGGGAGTACACCCCTAAGTGGAAATATCCAAATTGGGCCCAATTAGCCATTTTCCCTCCCCGGTGTCATGTGACTCGTTAGTGTTACAAGGTCTCAGGTGTGAATGGGGAGCAGGTGTGTTAAATTTGGTGTTATCGCTCTCACACTCTCTCATACTGGTCACTGGAAGTTCAACATAGCACCTCATGGCAAAGAACTCTCTGAGGATCTGAAAAAAAGAATTGTTGCTCTACATAAAGATGGCCTTGGCTATAAGAAGATTGACTAGACCCTGAAACTGAGCTGTAGCATGGTGGGCAAGACCATACAGTGGTTTCACAGGACAGGTTCCACTCAGAACAGGCCTTGCCATGGTTGACCAAAGAAGTTGAGTGCACATGCTCAGCATCATATCCAGAGATTGTCTTTGGGAAAAATACATATGAGTGCTGCCAGCATTGCTGCAGAGGTTGAAGGGGTGGGGGGTCAGCCTGTCAGTGCTCAGACCATACGCCGCACACTGCATCAAATTGGTCTGCCTCTTCTAAAGATGATGCACAAGAAAGCACACAAACAGTTTGCTGAAGACAAGCAGACTAAGGACATGGATTACTGGAGCCATGTCCTGGGATCCGATGAGACCAAGATAAACCTATTTGGTTCAGATGGTGTCAAGCGTTTGTGGCGGCAACCAGGTGAGGAGTACAAAGACAAGTGTGTCTTGCCTACAGTCAAGCATGGTGGTGGGAGTGTCATGGTCTGGACCTGCATGAGTACTGCAGCTACAGTTCATTGAGGGAACCATGAATGCCAACATGTACTGTGACATACTGAAGCAGAGCATGATCCCCTCCCTTCGGAGACTGGGCCCTAGGGCAGTATTCCAAAATGATAACAAACCCAAACACACCTCCAAGATGACCACTGCCTTGCTAAAGAATCTGAGGGTAAAGGTGATGGACTGGCCAAGCATTTCTCCAGACCAAAACCCTATTGAGCATCTGTGGGGCATCCTCAAATGGAGCGTAAGGTCTCTAACATTCACAAGCTCTGTGATGTCTTCATGGAGGAGTGGAAGAGGACTCCAGTGGCAATCTGTGAAGCTATGGTGAACTTTATGCCCAAGAGGGTTAAGGCTGTGCTGGAAAATAATGGTGGCCACACAAAATATTTATACTTTGGGCCCAATATGGGCATTTCCACTTCGGGGTGTACTCACTTTTGTTGCCAATGGTTTAGAAATTAATGGCTGTGTGATTTATTTTGAGGGGACAGCAAATTTACACTGTTATACAGGCTCACTACTTTACATTATAGCAAAGTGTCACTTCTTCAGTGTTGTCACATGAAAATATATAATACAATATTTATAAAAATGTGAGGGGTGTTCTATTTTGTGATATACAAATACACACACACATATACACATACACACATATACACATACATATACAAATACACACACACATATACACATACACACACACACATATATATAGAAAACATCCTTTGAATGACTTTATGTATTTATTTCTTATTTATCACATTTATTTTGTTTTGATATAGTTTTTGTGAAATTATATATATATATATGTAGAAACTTCTCAAAAAGAAGAGGCACTCACAGGTCTTAATAAGCAAAAAGTAGTTTTATTAATTCAAAGGTTCAGTCAACATTTCGGTCCTCGCAGGGACCTTTATCAAGACTGTTCTATATACAGAAAATAGAGCATAGAAATAATGTGAATTTCATCAAAGGGGAAAAGACACATTACAGAACTAAAGACTTATATACAAGGTCCCAAGAGGGACAGAAAAAGAGGAAAAGCATTAAAAATAATCAGAAATGAATGATAGCTAACACATGTTAAATCCATAGGCACAGTATTCATAGCGAGCATTGTCTCTGAATAAAGTTATTAACTATAGGTTGCTTATAAGAGGAGGCCAGAGGCTTTACACTCTATACAATACAGCAAATAGCAGAACAGAGTCACCAGCTGCAACTCTCAATGAGAAATATGCATTTAGTATATTTTTTTATAATATTCTGACACATCCCCATAGTGACTGGGGTGTAAAGACTACAAAATGTGTAATGGGCCTGAGATGAATCTCCTATGCTAGAACAAAAGTCAACTAGAGTCATGTGGGTGATGTGTATCACACTGATAAAAGCAAACATATGTGTAGAATCAAAGGAACCAATAAGGGCAGTTATTTTATTAGTAGGTAAAAAATGATAAGTGGCTCACGTACAATGTGTATCCACACTAACAGTATGTGCAAGTGATAGGGCAAAAACTATACAGAAAAATTCTTCAGCTGTATTACTAACTTATAATACAAGTATATTGCCTCCAGTTTTTGTCAGCGACAAGACTACAAAATGTGTAAAGGGCATGAGATGAATCTCCTATGCTAGAACAAAAGTCAACTAGAGTAGCACAGAGGAAAGCTCTCAAAAACCTGTCAGAGGATACCACCATTGTCATACGCCCAGATGACAAGGGCGGAGCTATTGTTGTAATGGACTACACCTACAACAGAGATGAGCTCCTCACCCAACTACATGATGTTTTGGTATATAAAGCACTAATTACCAATCCTACACATGTGTACAAAAGAGTGGTAGACGACATCATCAACATGGCTATCCAAAATAGATACATTGATGAAAAACTTGGTGAATTCCTTACCACTACCTATCCAAAGTGTCCCATCATATATACAGTTCCCAAGATCCACAAATCATTAACCAGCCCTCCAGGAAGACCAATATATATATAGTAGACTACAAAATGTGTAAAGGGCATGAGATGAATCTCCTATGCTAGAACAAAAGTCAACTAGAGTCATGTGGGTGATGTGTATCACACTGATAAAAGCAAACATATGTGTAGAATCAAAGGAACCAATAAGGGCAGTTATTTTATTAGTAGGTAAAAACTGATAAGTGGCTCACGTACAATGTGTATCCACACTCACAGTATGTGCAAGTGATAGGGCAAAAACTATACAGAAAAATTCTTCAGCTGTATTACTAACTTATAATACAAGTATATTGTCTCCTGTTTTTGTCAGCGTATACTGTTAGAGTGCTAAGTTACAGACCAAATGGTAAAGGGGCAATGCGCTGCAAAAGATATGTGAGTGCAGCGTGGCGGTAGTAGACCGCGGGCAAGTGGACTTACCTCAGAACATATCAGTGTCAAGCGGTCAGCGGTGAGCAGATTGTGTTCTGCGCCGCCTTTAAGTACCCGGTAGGGGTCCACTACTGATGACGTAACGCAAGGAGCGTGTGAGTGAAAAAGATTACCATGGCAACAGGCATAGCCAGAGCGTGTGCAGTAATTAAACAGACACACTCAATTAGATAATGGGCAATTAGAATTACATAATGGAGAAGAAATATACAATGTAAAAGAGAAGGAGATCTAAGTTGACAGGGCAGAACATGTCATAACAAAAAATGCCAATAAACGAAAATAGAAAAATTATGTCAATAAGGAAAAAAAGGCAAGGGAGTTAACGGACAATGAGGTTACCACTTGGTCTAAAACACAAGCACTATATGTGGGTGGGAAAAGTACGTGGAAAATGTATAGGGATTAAAAAATGTAAATGTGTGTATGCAGACAGTATGGAGCATGCAAGGACAGTACACAAAGAGAACTGTTACAGGATGTGGACGCCATAAGACAACAATTGGCTATGTGAGTAGTCAAAGGTGTGTGGCGAGATTGATATAGGCAGGGAAGAAGGATGTGATACCATCAGGGCAAGTTTCGGTGATATATATATACAATGTGTGTTATAAGGATATAACAGGTTTCAGCACCTCAATAAAACAAGGTAAAGTCAATGCTGGTGTTCAGCCCCTTGGGTATCAATGTTCCCAGTCGATGTATCCATCTGGCCTCCCGTTTAAGGAGTTCATTGTCCCTGTTACCCCCCCCTTTTTAGGGGTGGTACCCAATCTATTAGGATAGACCTTAGCATGGCTACACTGTGGCCTTTTTGCATGAAATGTCGTGCCACAGGTTGTTCACTCTTTTTATCCTTAATGGCTTTTTTAATGGCACTGCGGTGGTTGGCCAGCCTCTCTTTGAAGGACGTGCTCGTTTTCCCGACATAATACAGGCCACATGGACAAATAATGACATACACCACAAATTCAGTAGTGCATGTTAATCTGTGTTGAATCTGTATCGTTCTACCGTTGTGAGGGTGGTGAAATTTAGATCCTGTATTGAAAGAGTTGCAGGTAACACAATTACCACAGCTGAAACATCCTTTCTTGGGTGTCGGTAGCCATCCCCTGTGTTCCTGATCTGGTTCAAATGTAGTTTTGACTAATACATCTCGAAGGTTGTTTGTTCTACTGTATACCATTCTGGGTGGTGGTTGGTTGTAGAATGGAAGCGTAGGGTCCTGGTTCAGGATGAACCAGTTTTTTGTTATTGTATGTTGGACAGATCTACTGGTGGGGTTGAATGTGACCATCATGTTCATACGTTTCTCTTTGGTCTTTGTTTCAAAGGTTTTGTTGAGTAGATCACTCTGTGTTAAGTCCCAGACGTCCTTCATGACTGCTTCAACTTCAGTGTGTCTGTATCCCCTCTGTAAGAATTTTTGGCTCATGGCTTCAAGCTGTGTTTCTTTGTTTGTCTTGCTGCTATTGTTTCGTATCACTCTCAGCATTTGGGACCTGATTATTCCTTTCTTTAGTGCCGGTGGGTGGTAGGAGTTTGCTGTTAAAAGGGAATTTCGGTCTGTAGGCTTTGAGTAGAGTGTTGTACCTATTCTTATGTTGGTGTTGGTCTTGTCTTTATAGATTTCAATGTCAAGAAAGTGTATGGTTTCTTTATTGTATTCCATCTTGAACTTTACATATGGAAGTGCATTGTTAGTTTTGTTGTACCATTGTATGAGTTCATCCTCACTGCCATTCCAGATCAGGAAGATGTCATCAATGTACTGGCGGTACATGCTGATTTTGTCCATATCTCTAGGGTAGATATACTCTTCCTCAAACCAAGCCATAAATAGGTTAGCGTAGGCTGGTGCCATGTTGGAACCCATCGCTTTGCCCACTTGTTGCAGATAGAATTTGTTCTCGAATTTAAAATAGTTATGTGTAAGGCAGTGGATCAGGTCCAAGATGAACTCGATAGGGGGGCCACAGTACATGGTGTCTTTGGTGAGGAATTCTTTTGTAGCGGTGATGCCTACATCGTGGGGAATAATAGTGTACAGACTACTGACGTCAAGGGTCACAAAGAAGCTGTCCTGTTTGATGTTGGCAATTGAGTTTAACATTGTGATCAATGTTTTTGAGTCTAGAAGAAAAGATGTTGTTTGTTAAACCGTCTGCTGTAGGAAGTGGTCTATGTATTGAGCTATGGGTTGGAATAAGGATCCTCTTGCAGATACTATTGGTCTTCCTGGAGGGCTGGTTAATGATTTGTGGATCTTGGGAACTGTATATATGATGGGACACTTTGGATAGGTAGTGGTAAGGAATTCACCAAGTTTTTCATCAATGTATCTATTTTGGATAGCCATGTTGATGATGTTGTCTACCACTCTTTTGTACACATGTGTAGGATTGGTGGTTAGTGCTTTATATACCAAAACATCATGTAGTTGGGTGAGGAGCTCATCTCTGTAGTACGTGTAGTCCATTACAACAATAGCTCCGCCCTTGTCAGCTGGGCGTATGACAATGGTGGTATCCTCTGACAGGTTTTTGAGAGCTTTCCTCTGTGCTACTCTAGTTGACTTTTGTTCTAGCATAGGAGATTCATCTCATGCCCTTTACGCATTTTGTAGTCTTGTCGCTGACAAAAACCGGAGGCAATATACTTGTATTATAAGTTAGTAATACAGCTGAAGAATTTTTCTGTATAGTTTTTGCCCTATCACTTGCACATACTGTGAGTGTGGATACACATTGTACGTGAGCCACTTATCAGTTTTTACCTACTAATAAAATAACTGCCCTTATTGGTTCCTTTGATTCTACACATATGTTTGCTTTTATCAGTGTGATACACATTACCCACATGACTCTAGTTGACTTTTGTTCTAGCATAGGAGATTCATCTCATGCCCTTTACACATTTTGTAGTCTTTACACCCCAGTCACTATGGGGATGTGTCAGAATATTATAAAAAAAAATATACTAAATGCATATTTCTCACTGAGAGTTGCAGTTGGTGACTCTGTTCTGCTATTTGCTGTATTGTATAGAGTGTAAAGCCTCTGGCCTCCTCTTATAAGCAACCTATAGTTAATAACTTTATTCAGAGACAATGCTCGCTATGAATACTGTGCCTATGGATTTAACATGTGTTAGCTATCATTCATTTCTGATTATTTTTAATGCTTTTCCTCTTTTTCTGTCCCTCTTGGGACCTTGTATATAAGTCTTTAGTTCTGTAATGTGTCTTTTCCCCTTTGATGAAATTCACATTATTTCTATGCTCTTGTATTTTCTGTATATAGAACAGTCTTGATAAAGGTCCCTGCGAGGACCGAAACGTTGACTGAACCTATGAATTAATAAAACTACTTTTTGCTTATTAAGACCTGTGAGTGCCTCTTCTTTTTGAGAAGTTTCTACCTATTTACCATAGAGTGCACCCAGGCATATACCACTAACAGTGAGTGCTTGGATCCCACAACTAGCAAATACTTAAAACCCTTCCTTATAGCACCCTGCAATGCCACGCTGTGGCACAAAGTTTCTACAGCTAACCCAGAGGTGAACACACATTACACATGGAGCACACAACTACCTCACATACCCAGGACACTGAACAGGATGACTGCAGTGAAACCTTTGCCTATACAGACGAAGATGCCGACAGGATCTTACAAGAATGTGAACAGGGTGAACTAGGAGAGATACCCATCAACTTATTCTACAAATTTCTTAACCTGAAACGGAGGGAGATAGACTATAAACTGCATGCCAACTACATAGCAGATTACTACAAAAGAAGGATGATACCCAGGGGCCTAAGAATGAAGAGCATCCCAACTATTGGAAGAAACAACACAGAGTTCTGCAAAAAATGGTGCAGTATTCTTAACAAATGCTCCTTTGACTTGATGCTACTTATACTGGAGGAGGTTACCAGATTAAAAAAACAGATTGGTATGGACATTGGAGCCCTTGAACAAAGTAAAATGGACACCCTATGCAACGACCCCAAGGAAGATTGGATAAAGAAACTTCAAGAGAAAATTGACAAATACCAACAAGACCTAGTCAACTTCAAAAATAAGAGACAACTTACTGTTGAAGGAGACTATAGGGAAAAAAATGTTTATGCATGGCTCACTGGAAAAACACCAAACAGGAGATTCAACAGGAACAGAGCCACTAGTAAACAGATCAACACCATTGACAGTAGTGGAGCGGATTCAAGTGACCAGGATGCTGAAAACGCCGGATCTAAAAGAGACAACAAGAACAGAGTAACATCCAAACCACCCACCCAGGTTCAAAAAAAGGGAGGAAGAAAAGATCAAGAACCCACACCAGAAGGGGCGGACAAACAAAGAGTGACTCGGTCAGGCATGGCCCAGAGGACATAGTGGTTAACCTCAGCTCAAGAACAATCACAGAACTTGAGAAGGAAGTCCTTAACACAGGTCTCAGCTTTGTACCTACTCCAAAGACGGACAAGTTCATTAACCATGTTGAACTTAACAGATTGCAGAGACAACTTAAACTTAAGGACTTCTTCAGGACTGAACTACAGACAAGTGATAATCCATTCTATACTAAAAGCAAGTTTGAACCAGTGAACACACATCCGGCTATCAAAACCTATATAAAGGTCTGCACGCAGGAAATTGAAAAGACAAGCAAGAAACTTAAAAACAGAAGACAAAACCTAAGCGTAGCACAGAGGAAAGCTCTCAAAAACCTGTCAGAGGATACCACCATTGTCATATGCCCAGCTGACAAGGGCGGAGCTATTGTTGTAATGGACTACACCTACTACAGAGATGAGCTCCTCACCCAACTACATGATGTTTTGGTATATAAAGCACTAACCACCAATCCTACACATGTGTACAAAAGAGTGGTAGACGACATCATCAACATGGCTATCCAAAATAGATACATTGATGAAAAACTTGGTGAATTCCTTACCACTACCTATCCAAAGTGTCCCATCATATATACAGTTCCCAAGATCCACAAATTAACCAGTCCTCCAGGAAGACCAATAGTATCTGCAAGAGGATCCTTATTCCAACCCATAGCTCAATACATAGACCACTTCCTACAGCAGACGGTTAAACAAACAACATCTTTTCTTCTAGACTCAAAAACATTGATCACAACGTTAAACTCAATTGCCAACATCAAACAGGACATCTTCTTTGTGACCCTTGACGTCAGTAGTCTGTACACTATTATTCCCCACGATGTAGGCATCACCGCTACAAAGGAATTCCTCACCAAAGATACCATGTACTGTGGCCCCCCTATCGAGTTCATCTTGGACCTGATCCACTTATGCCTTACACATAACTATTTTAAATTTGAGAAAAAATTCTATCTGCAACAAGTGGGCACAGCGATGGGTTCCAACATGGCACCAGCCTACGCTAACCTATTTATGGCTTGGTTTGAGGAAGAGTACATCTACCCTAGAGATATGGACAAAATCAGCACGTACCGCCGGTACATTGATGACATCTTCCTGATCTGGAATGGCAGTGAGGATGAACTCATACAATGGTACAACGAAACTAACAATGCACTTCCATATGTAAAGTTCAAGATGGAATACAATAAAGAAACCATACACTTTCTTGACATTGAAATCTATAAAGACAAGAACAACACCGACATAAGAATAGGTACAACACTCTACTCAAAGCCTACAGACCGAAATTCCCTTTTAACAGCAAACTCCTACCACCCACCGGCACTAAAGAAAGGAATAATCAGGTCCCAAATGCTGAGAGTGATATGAAACAATAGCAGCAAGACAAACAAAGAAACACAGCTTAAAACCATGAGCCAAAAATTCTTACAGAGGGGATACAGACACACTGAAGTTGAAGCAGTCATGAAGGACGTCTGGGACTTAACACAGAGTGATCTACTCAACAAAACCTTTGAAACAAAGACCAAAGAGAAATGTATGAACATGATAGTCACATTCAACCCCACCAGTAGATCTGTCCAACATACAATAACAAAAAACTGGCTCATCCTGAACCAGGACCCTACGCTTCCATTCTACAACCAACCACCACCCAGAATGGTATACAGTAGAACAAACAACCTTCGAGATGTATTAGTCAAAACTACATTTGAACCAGATCAGGAACACAGGGGATGGCTACCGACACCCAAGAAAGGATGTTTCAGCTGTGGTAATTGTGTTACCTGCAACTCTTTCATTACAGGCTCTAAATTTCACCACCCTCACAATGGTAGAACGATACAGATTCAACACAGATTAACATGCACTACTGAATTTGTGGTGTATGTCATTATTTGTCCCTGTGGCCTGTATTATGTCGGGAAAACGAGCACGTCCTTCAAAGAGAGGCTGGCCAACCACCGCAGTGCCATTAGAAAAGCCATTAAGGATAAAAAGAGTGAACAACCTGTGGCACGACATTTCATGCAACAAGGCCACAGTGTAGCCATGCTAAGGTCTATCCTAATAGATTGGGTACCACCCCTAAAAAGGGGGGGTAACAGGGACAATGAACTCCTTAAACGGGAGGCCAGATGGATACATCGACTGGGAACATTGATACCCAAGGGGCTGAACACCAGCATTGACTTTACCTTGTTTTATTGAGGTGCTGAAACCTGGTATATCCTGATAACACACATTGTATATATATATCACCGAAACTTGCCCTGATGGTATCACCTCCTTCTTCCCTGCCTATATCAATCTCGCCACACACCTTTGACTACTCACATAGGCAATCGTTGTCTTATGGCGTCCACATCCTGTAACAGTTCTCTTTGTGTACTGTGCTTGGTGTCCCTTGCATGCTCCATACTGTCTGCATACACACATTTACATTTTTTAATCCCTATACATTTTCCACATACTTTTCCCACCCACCTATAGTGCTTGTGTTTTAGACCAAGTGGTAACCTCATTGTCCGTTAACTCCCTTGCCTTTTTTTCCTTATTGACATAATTTTTCTATTTTCGTTTATTGGCATTTTTTGTTATGACATGTTCTGCCCTGTCAACTTAGATCTCCTTCTCTTTTACATTGTATATTTCTTCTCCATTATGTAATTCTAATTGCCCATTATCTAATTGAGTGTGTCTGTTGCCATGGTAATCTTTTTCACTCACACGCTCCTTGCGTTACGTCATCAGTAGCGGACCCCTACCGGGTACTTAAAGGCGGCGCAGAACACAATCTGCTCACCGCTGACCGCTTGACACTGATATGTTCTGAGGTAAGTCCACTTGCCCGCGGTCTACTACCGCCACGCTGCACTCACATATCTTTTGCAGTGCATTGCCCCTTTACCATTTGGTCTGTAACTTAGCACTCTAACAGTATACGCTGACAAAAACAGGAGGCAATATACTTGTATTATAAGTTAGTAATACAGCTGAAGAATTTTTCGGCATAGTTTTTGCCCTATCACTTGCACATACTGTGAGTGTGGATACGCATTGTACGTGAGCCACTTATCAGTTTTTACCTACTAATAAAATAACTGCCCTTATTGGCTCCTTTGATTCTACACATATGTTTGCTTTTATCAGTGTGATACACATCACCCACATGACTCTAGTTGACTTTTGTTCAAGCATAGGAGATTCATCTCATGCCCTTTACACATTTTGTAGTCTTTACACCCCAGTCACTATGGGGATGTGTCAGAATATTATAAAAAAAATATACTAAATGCATATTTCTCACTGAGAATTGCAGCTGGTGACTCTGTTCTGTTATTTGCTGTATTGTATAGAGTGTAAAGCCTCTGGCCTCCTCTTATAAGCAACCTATAGTTAATAACTTTATTCAGAGACAATGCTCGCTATGAATACTGTGCCTATGGATTTAACATGTGTTAGCTATCATTCATTTCTGATTATTTTTAATGCTTTTCCTCTTTTTATGTCACTCTTGGGACCTTGTATATAAGTCTTTAGTTCTGTAATGTGTCTTTTCCCCTTTGATGAAATTCACATTATTTCTATGCTCTTGTATTTTCTGTATATAGAACAGTCTTGATAAAGGACCCTGCGAGGACCGAAACGTTGACTGAACCTTTGAATTAATAAAACTACTTTTTGCTTATTAAGACCTGTGAGTGCCTCTTCTTTTTGAGAAGTTTATATATATATATATATATATATATATATATATATATATACAGGGAGTGCAGAATTATTAGGCAAATTAGTATTTTGTCCACATCATCCTCTTTATGCATGTTGTCTTACTCCAAGCTGTATAGGCTCGAAAGCCTACTACCAATTAAGCATATTAGGTGATGCGCACCTCTGTAATGAGAAGGGGTGTGGTCTAATGACATCAACACCCTATATCAGGTGTGCATAATTATTAGGCAACTTCCTTTCCTTTGGCAAAATGGGTCAAAAGAAGGACTTGACAGGCTCAGAAAAGTCAAAAATAGTGAGATATCTTGCAGAGGGATGCAGCACTCTTAAAATTGCAAAGCTTCTGAGGCGTGATCATCGAACAATCAAGCGTTTCATTCAAAATAGTCAACAGGGTCGCAAGAAGCGTGTGGAAAAACCAAGGCGCAAAATAACTGCCCATGAACTGAGAAAAGTCAAGCGTGCAGCTGCCAAGATGCCACTTGCCACCAGTTTGGCCATATTTCAGAGCTGCAACATCACTGGAGTGCCCAAAAGCACAAGGTGTGCAATACTCAGAGACATGGCCAAGGTAAGAAAGGCTGAAAGACGACCACCACTGAACAAGACACACAAGCTGAAACGTCAAGACTGGGCCAAGAAATATCTCAAGACTGATTTTTCTAAGGTTTTATGGACTGATGAAATGAGAGTGAGTCTTGATGGGCCAGATGGATGGGCCCGTGGCTGGATTGGTAAAGGGCAGAGAGCTCCAGTCCGACTCAGACGCCAGCAAGGTGGAGGTGGAGTACTGGTTTGGGCTGGTATCATCAAAGATGAGCTTGTGGGGCCTTTTTGGGTTGAGGATGGAGTCAAGCTCAACTCCCTTCAAGCAGTGGTACAGGAAGAAGTCTGCATCCTTCAAGAAAAACATGATTTTCATGCAGGTCAATGCTCCATCACACGCGTCCAAGTACTCCACAGCGTGGCTGGCAAGAAAGGGTATAAAAGAAGAAAATCTAATGACATGGCCTCCTTGTTCACCTGATCTGAACCCCATTGAGAACCTGTGGTCCATCATCAAATGTGAGATTTACAAGGAGGGAAAACAGTACACCCCTCTGAACAGTGTCTGGGAGGCTGTGGTTGCTGCTGCACGCAATGTTGATGGTGAACAGATCAAAACACTGACAGAATCCATGGATGGCAGGCTTTTGAGTGTCCTTGCAAAGAAAGGTGGCTATATTGGTCACTGATTTGTTTTTGTTTTGTTTTTGAATGTCAGAAATGTATATTTGTGAATGTTGAGATGTTATATTGGTTTCACTGGTAAAAATAAATAATTGAAATGGGTATATATTTGTTTTTTGTTAAGTTGCCTAATAATTATGCACCGTAATAGTCACCTGCACACACAGATATCCCCCTAAAATAGCTATAACTAAAAACAAACTACTTCCAAAACTATTCAGCTTTGATATTAATGAGTTTTTTGGGTTCATTGAGAACATGGTTGTTGTTCAATAATAAAATTAATCCTCAAAAATACAACTTGCCTAATAATTCTGTACTCCCTGTATATATATATATATATATATATATATATATATATATATATATATATATATATATATATATATATATATATATATACACTAGAAAAGCAATGTATTACCTGTACGGCAAAGGCTGACACTGCAAGCTGTGAGAGGGTAAAGTTAATTGAAATGGGAATAATATCAATTTATGTTGCATAATAGCAGTGTAGAAAAAGAGAATCCGTGAAGTATTAGTGCTGACTAATACAAATAGTATATCAGATGTTAGGTGTAAACGTTAAAAATGTAAAAAAAAAGTCTGTGATGCAGCAAAAATATATTAAATGCTGGATAAAAAAAGAATTAATAAGATAGTGATATGTAAAAAAATATAATGATAATAAAAGTTAGAGGTCCGAAACAGTGTAAGCTCGAAGCCACCAAGGGCCTCTGTGTGATGCCCAATTAGCTAATAAGATAAACTGATAAAGTACTCGATATATACCCAAACTGGACAAATAAATAAAAATAAAATGCCTCTTTGTATAAGAGGCTATGACAGAACCCTACTAGAGAAAATTAAAACTGAAGTAGAAGACATGAATACGGAAGACTTTCTAACTGACAATCTAAAGCAACAACCTACTGGTGCCTCTCCCATAACTTTTGTCACCACTTACAGCAAGCAAATCAGCCAGATTAGTAACATCATCCAGAAATATGTACCCATTTTAGAAAGAGATCAGCTCTTAAATAGAACTTTGACGTAAGATGGGGTAAGATGTGTTTCTAAGAAAGCCAGAACCATTGGAAATCACTTATACAGAGATTTTTCGAGAAAACAAACTGATTGCTTGCTACAATTGACTAAGGGCTTCTTTAAATTTAAAGGAAATCCTTGTAAGAGCTGTGATGATGTTAGCACAGGAAATAATTTTACATCCACCAAAACAGGAAAGGTATACGATATCAGACACAGATTAACTTGCAACTCAAGTTTTGTAGTTTATCTTATCACTTGTCAGATTTGTAATAAGCAATATGTAGGTAGGACCACTAGAGTACTGAAAGAGAACACTTTTTATCCATACACATGATCCGCCCAAAACTCAGCACAATGTTCAGATTCCAGGGTATAGATGTAGTTCATAAAAAAATCAGAGGAGGTCATAGGTTGGCTACCTTAAACAGCAAAGAAGTATTCTGGATATTCACATTGTCCATAGGTAGCCCTCTAGGGATAAATGAGATGACTGACCTAAGATATTTTGTAGACTAATATTATTCATCTCATTAATCTCTTTTTATATTTGAATGTTTTCCTTTTCTCTTTTATCAACACCTACATGACTAGATACTTACAGATACGCAAGATAGCATTGCATTTTATTTTTATTTATATGTACAGTTTGGGTCTATATCAAGTACATTATCAGTTTATCTTATTAGCTGATTGGGCCTCACACAGAGGCCATTGGTGGCTTCGAGCTTACACTGTTTAGGACCACTTACTTTTATTACCATTATATTTTTTTTACATATCTCTATCTTATTAGTTCTTAGTTTTATCCAGCATTTAATATATGTTTGCTGCATCACAGAATTTATTAACATTTTTAACATTTTTAACGTTTATACCTAACATCTGATACACTATTTGTATTAGTCAGGACAAATACTTCACATATTCTCTTTTTCTACACTGCTATTATGCAACATAAATTGATATTGTTCTCATTTATTTAATTTTCCATTGAAGAAGGATCAAATAACTCATATGGTATATGTATGCATTTAATAACATATGCAATGTACCTATATTTTTCAATTTTTTATATATCAACCTAGTCTAATTATTTATTAACATATACTATGATTCTCCAATATGCATTATTATGCAATATTCATGTCCCGAATTTCATTAATAATACTTTGATATCTAGCGGTTGTATTTAACTCATACATTCTCTGTGGTTCTCTTTATTTATGGCTGACCTTATTCCCAGTGATACAAGATATATATACAATGCAATTTAGTTACAAGTTTTGTTACCCGGTGGGAACATTGCGAGGCATCATATTACGGACATCGACGTCAGAGAATTGTTCACCTCAAAGATTTGCAATCATGTGCTAATACTTCCGCTAATTAAGTTGAGCTTTTTTAAGGAGCAAATGTTTGTGCATGTGCAGTCCCTGACGAAGTGCCTATGGGCAGGAAACACGTCGGACAATTTGTTTCGGGTTTTCCTTGAGCCCTGCTGTACCCTGTCAATTTTAACAGATATATGAATAAAAGTTTGTTTTACCCTCTCACAGCTTGCAGTGTCAGCCTTTGCCGTACAGATAATACATTGCTTTTCTGGTTTTTGCTCATCCCTCAGGGAACGTTGGGAGTGGCTCCCCACCTGTCTGTCTGCCGTCTTCATTGAAGCTCTGTTCAGCGGTGACTAATAGTAGCAAACCGGCTATGAAGTACTAAGGTAACGCGTTCTCTTTTTTGTTAGAACCGGGATTTCATATCTACTTTTAACCGGTGAACAATACACCTTTTTACTACAACAGCTCCTATATGTTTTATGTTGCTTATGACTGTGTACCGTAGAAGTAAACGGACAATACTTTAAATCCATACTGAACATTTTATCAAGCTAGCAACATTTGGAAACAACCTACCTTTTCCACTCAGCAGCAAATTTCCCTGTTTGGTTTTGTATGTATGTATATATATATATATATATATATATATATATATATATATATATATATATATATATCTCAAGAAGCTAGTATTTTATTTATTTATTTATTTCTAGTTTATCAATGTATTTTTATTTTATTTTTTTATTGAGGTTGATAATAAAATACAATACAAAATCAACAAGTATCAAAGACCATCAGGCAACAAATTACAATATGCATTTTGAGATTATAGCTGTTAACAGGATAGTTAACGCAACTAATAACCTAAAGAAAATAATAACACTGGGTTAAAACTGTAAAATATGAACAAATAGATCCCCACTTAGCACTGTCTCCATTGTAAAGATAAACTTAAATCAATAGTATAGGGCAACATTATCTTTTCCCTTAAGAAGCATCTATACTATAATTACGTTTGTAATGTTTGTCGCCGTTGGCAGTTGCGCACACATCCTCAATGGAATGTTGGCAGCGCAAAGCAGGTGAATTCCAAAAATAGGTGGATTCTTTCCCCACCCTGCCATTTTCGGAATTCACTGGGATGCAGCGAAGGCAAGCGGAGCATTAAAAAAAAAAAAAAAAAAACACAGCCCACACAAAGTATAACAAAAAACAAACAAACCTTCCACACGAAGTATTAACACATACACCGCAAACCCACACATCGCAAAATAATAAATTAATTAACCCCTTAATCATCAACAACCAGCATCGCAATAAACCTAATTACCCTATTAACCCCTAAACCGCATAAACCCCACATCGCAATAAACCTAATTACCCTATTAACCCCTAAACCGCAAAACCCCCACATCGCAATAAACCTAATTACCCTATTAACCCCTAAACCGCAAAAAACCCACATCGCAATAAACATAATTAACCTATTAACCCCTAAACCGTAAAACCCACACATCGCAATAAACCTATTTACCCTATTAACCCTAAACCGCAAAACCCCCACATCGCAATAAACCTAATTAACCAATTAACCCCTTAAACTTCCAAAACCCACAACGCAAATAACTAATTAAATTACTAAACCCCCTAAATTAACACAAATTAACTAAACTAGAAAATACTAAATGATTTGTAGTTGAGAGTGGCGCTACTAAAAGCTAAAAAGTATTAAAAACTATGGGAGGAAATATATGTGTTACCTACTAAATATTTTATGTATATATTTTACCCAAATCAAATAGAAAATTAAATTTCCATAGAAATATGTATACCTTTACTAGATTATGAATTTTAGGAAGAATACATCTATAATACCTATACCTATCTTGAAAAAGCCCGGAACGCGGGTGAAACGCGTAGAAAACTGTGATAAAAAGTTGTATTGCAAGGAATCCCTTTGCCAACCCAGACTGCGGAACCCATTCCAAAAGGTACACTATCATACTGGTCGGAGCTAAAGAAACCAGTCACCTGTCTGTAACCTGCGTACAAAGAGTACTAAGTGCAGGAAGATTAACGGACCTCACACAGATCTACACCTGCGTACACCTGAGTACTAAGAGCAGGTAAAGAAGCCATCGGTTTATAGGAGAGCTTGCGCAAGCTGAAGAAAACCGAATCGCTGCATCGCTACGTTTACCCAAACTTAAAAGACCGGTAAGCCTAGAGACTTCAAACATATTCAAAAAGAGGTAAGACCACCTATGAAGCGGGGTTAACACATGAAGGAGGAGGTAAGACCACTTATATAGCGGCTCAGATATACCTCATAAAGTCATATACCTCATAAAGTGCCATTTAAGTTTACTGCAAATAATACACAAGCAAGATTGTCGCCCTGCTAAACATACTGGATTTTTAACATCTATTTGGGAACTTTGCCACTCTATTCATTTGAGCTTTGATATTTTATCAATTGAACTTGGATACTATATGAACTGTTTGAAACAATTGTGTTATTAAGAGAATCTTTCCAACAAATTCAACAAATCCTTTTGTTTCAATATACAAACCACACCTCTAAGTAATATTTGTGGACATCGTTACTTTACTAGGAAAGACTCAAAATTATCTGGGCTCTCTCATTTATATTTTATCATATCAATATCTGTTTTTACTTTGTGAGTCATTAGTGAAATATTTTATTTATATAGATATACAGCTGTATATTTTATATTTTTTAGTTTTTTCTCAGCATATGATTGTAATATAATAAAAACTTTTGATTGTACTAAAATGCATTTGAAATTTATGTGAATAGAACAGATGTATTCTTCCTAAATTCATAATCTAGTAAAGGTATACATATTTCTATGGAAATTTAATTTTCTATTTGATTTGGGTAAAATATATACATAAAATATTTAGTAGGTAACACATATATTTCCTCCCATAGTTTTTAATACTTTTTAGCTTTTAGTAGCGCCACTCTCAACTACAAATCATTTCAAATTCGTGACCAGGAAGGGGGTTTACAGAGAGAGGCAAAAGTATTTTAAGTCCAAGCGCTGTTTTATATATATCTCCGTTTATCCTAGAAAATACTAAAGTTACAAAAAAAGAAAAAGCTACTAAACTAGAAAATACTAAAGTTACAAAAAAGCTAAGATTACAAAGAATAAAAAAGGCTAACATTACAGAAAATAAAAAAAAACTAATTACCAAAGTTTACAAAATTAAACCTAATCCCTATGAAAATAAAAAGCCCCCCAAAATAAAAACACCCCCTACTCTAAGAATAAACTACCAGTAGCCTTAAAAGGGCATTTTGCAGGGCATTTCCCCAAGATAAACAGCTCTTTTATAGAAAAAAAAGTCTAAGTCCCCCTAACAGTAAACCCCCCCACCCACCAAACCCCCCAAAATAAAAGAACCTAACATTAAAAAACCTAAACTACCCATTGCCCTGAAAAGGGCATTTGTTTGGGCATTGCCCTTAAAAGGGCATTTAGCTCTTTTACTGCCCATCCCTAATCTAAATAAAACAAACCCCCGCAAAAAAAACTTAAAAAGTACTAACCCCCAGGTTGGTACTCACCGTTCCTAAAGTCTGGCGGAGAAGTTCCTGTTCCAGGTGGTGAAGTCTTCTTCAAGTGGCGACCTCTTCTTTCTTCTTCTAGGAACATGCCGAGCGGAGCTGAAGACCGATGACTGCAGAGCTGAAGACTGGTGACCCTGGAACTGAAGACCGGCGATCCTGGAACTGAAGACCAGCGACCCTGGAACGGAAGACCGGCGACCACTGAGCCATGGAGCGTGGAGGATCCTCTTCATACGATTGAATAGTGAATTCAAGGTACGCGATTAAAGATGGCGTCCCTTGAATTCCTATTGGCTGATTTGATTCTTCAAATTCAAATCAGCCAGTAGGATGAGAGCTACTGAAACCCTATTGGCTGATTTTGATCCACGCCAGATCTTTCTGGATGAAGAAGAGGTCGCCGCTTGGAAGAAGACTTCACCGCCTGGAACAGGACCTTCTCCTCCGTCTTCAGGAATGGTGAGTACCAACCTGGGGGTTAGACTTAGGTTTTTTAAGTTTTTTTGGGGGGGGGTTGTTTTATTTAGATTAAGGATGGGCAGTAAAAGAGCTAAATTGCCTTTTCAGGGCAATGGGTAGCTTAGGTTTTTTAGTGTTAGGTTCTTTTATTTTGGGGGGGTTGGTGGGTGGGGGGGTTTAGACGTAGACTTTTTTTCTGTAAAAGAGCTGTTTATCTTGGGGCAATGCCCTGCAAAAAGCCCTTTTAAGGGCTACTGGCAGTTTATTCTTAGATTAGGCTGTGTGTTTATTTGGGGGGGGGGATTTTTTATTTTAATAGGGATTAGGTTTAATTTTGTAAACATTGGTCATTTGTTTTTTATTTTCTGTAATGATTTTTTTAAAATTTTCTGTAATTTTAGCTTAATTTAAACTTAGGTTTATTTTTTTAATTTTTGGGGGTTAGACTTGTTATTTATTTTTTTTATATTTTTTTTTAGATTAGGTATGGGCAGCAAAAGAGCTGAATGCCCTTTTAAGGGCAATGCCCATACAAATGCCCTTTCCAGGGCAATAGATAGTTTAGGTTGTTTTAGTGTTAGGTTTATTTATTTTGGGGGGTTTGGTGGGTTTTACTGTTAGGGGGGACTTAGAATTTTTGGTAACTGCAAAAGAGCTGTTTAACTTAGGGCAATGCCCTAAAAGCCCTTTTAAGGGCTAATGGTAGTTTAGCATTAGATTAGGGGGTGTTTTTATTTGGGGGGCTTTTTTCATTTTCATAGGGATTAGGTTTTATTTTTTTATTTTTGAAAATTTGTTTATTTTTTTCTGTAGTTCAATTTTTTTTTAATTAACAACACAAGACTGAGAGGGGAGAGAGAACAAATGAGAGGGGAGATAGAGCAAATTAGAGGGGGAGAGAGCAAATGAGAGGGGAGGAGAGAGAGCAAAAGAGAGGGGGGAGAGAGAGCAAAAGAGTGGGGGAAAGATCAAAAGAGAGGGGAGAGAGAGAGCAAAAGAGAGGGGAGAGAGAGAGCAAAAGAGAGGGGAGAGAAAGAGCAAAAGAGAGGGGAGAAAGAGAGCAAAAGAGAGGGGAGAGAGAGAGCAAAAGAGAGGGGAGAGAGAGAGCAAAAGAGAGGGGAGAGAGAGAGCAAAAGAGAGGGGAGAGAGAGAGAGCAAAAGAGAGGGGGGAGAGAGAGCAAAAGAGAGGGGGGAGAGAGCAAAAGAGAGGGGGGAGAGAGAGAGCAAAAGAGAGGGGGGAGGGCAAAAGTGAGGGGGGGAGAGAGTAAAAGAGAGGGGAGAGCAAAATAGAGGGGGGAGAGAGAGAGTAAAAGAAAGGGGGAGAGAGATCAAAAGAGAGGGGGGAGAGAGAGCAAAAGGGGTGGTAAAAGAATACACCTGGATGAATTCTTTCACCACCCTGCTTTTTTCGGAATCAGCATGGATGCAGCATAAGCTGCATACAGGTGGATTCCAAAAATGGTTGGGTGGTGAAAGAATCCACCTGGATTCAGCGTAAGCTGCATCCAGGTGGATTCTTTCACCACCCTGCCATTTTCGGAATCCACCTGGAAGGCTGGGTGGTGAAAGAATCCGAAAGTAGCAGGGTGGTTCCATCACCACAATAGACTGCTCTTCCGAAAATTGTAGTGGTAGGAGGGTTTGGTGGTTCCATCACCACAATAGACTGCCCTCTGGGCAGACTTTCCCACTAGCAAATAAATAGTGCATGGACAAAGAAAAAAATTATATCTTCAAGTCAATTTGTGGAACGTAATGAGTATATATAAATTACCTCTTAATATAGAATCAATCATATATACTAGCAAAGACGGGGGGGAAATTTTGAACATGAAAATAGTCTGGCTCCTTAATACACAATTGACATGTAAAAGCAAAGGGGTTAATTACAGCAGCTTACCTGCAGGAAACATATAGTAACTATAAAATGCCTTAGGGGTTGATAATTATGATAAGAATTAAACAGTCATACAATAAGGCAAACCGGGAAAAAAGAAACACACAAGATGTAACAGTGGTCTATCTGTTGAGAGTAAAGAGCAGAGTATAGCCCTATTACTGTTCACCAAACATGGTACATTTTAGAAGAGAAGTAAATGGAAAATGAATGTCCTTTGTAGATCAGTCCTTACACTCTTATCAGGGACCAGGACACATCACAACTAGTAATAGATCAGCCAATTCCTATTCACCTGGCAAATGGTATAACGAGTAATCCGCTACCACTCGGGTCATTCTGTCCACAGCTCCAAGTATAAAGTTCCTCCAGGCTTCCTATGTAGAGAATGTGACTCCCTACAACATCTTCTACTCTGAAAAGGTGTTGATAAAGGGATAGATTACGAATAGATCGCTAACAGTTACACACAATTGAAAACGGGTTTATCACGAGTGTTTGTGTGTAATTGAAGTCAACGCGTGTTGGGATAGCGCAACTTTAGAGCTCTGGTTTACTGCTGCACAAAACTTATATATATATGCCTTGGAGCCCTTTGCAGTTAAAAAGATGAAAACGTAAAAAAAAACATATTTTATGCAATATTTATATTTAAAATACAGTAAAGTCAAAATTAAACTTTCATGATTCAGAAAGACCATGCAATTTTAAACATCTTTCCAATTTACTTCTGTTATCAAATTTGCTTTGTTCTTTTGGTATCTTTTATTGAAGAGTAAAACTAGGTAGGCTCATAAGAGCTCAGGAGTGTGCACGTGTCTTTAGTACTTTAGTACTTTAGGCAGCAGTGTTTGGCAACATTGTATAATAAAGCTACAAATAATGTTGCAAAACACTGCTGCCATAGAGTACTAAAGACTCATGCACACTTTAATTTTTACTTTACTGTCCCTTTAATAAACAATTATACTGTGTATTTACTGTAAATATTTCACATTTCAATGTTCTGCACATAGCAGAATATGATCTATGTATTTTGAAACAGATATTTATATATATATATATATATATATATATATATATACATACATATTTATATATATATATATATACAGGTGGCCCTCGTTTTACAACGGTTGAATTTACACCGTTTCAGAATAACAACCTTTTTTTCCAGTCATGTGACTGCTATTGAAAAGCATTGAGAAGCAGTGCATTTATTAAAATAGCCAGTAGGTTGAGCTGTCCGCTTGTGTTGCAGCAAAGCCAAGCAAGCTGAAATTAATCAGTTTAACCAGACCTGAGCTATCAAGCAGATTTCAAAGGAACAAGATCTTCCTGTCTATAAATCAGTCCAGGTTGGAATGCATAGAAAGAACCGTTTGCAGAAAAATGAGGGTGAAGTCTGTGTTGTTTGATTATTTTATTAGGTTTATAATGCTGTTTAGCAAATGTTTTTGTTCATTTAACTTAGTTTAATTATATATTATGTGTTGTGTGATTATTTTATTAGGTTTACAATGCTGTTTAGCATTTAAAGACTTCATTTCAAAGCTTTAAAAATAATGTATTAGGTGTTACTTATGACAATTTTGAGAGGGGCCTGGAACCTAACTCCCTCACTTCCCCTTGACTTACATTATAAACCGGGTTTCAATTTACAACAGTTTCGATTTACAACCATTCCTTCTGGAACCTAACCCCGGCGTAAACTGAGGGCTACCTGTATATATATATATATATATATATATATATATATATATAATCATCTTTATGGATAGGTATAGGTAAAGCTACGGCCGGACTGTGTATCTCTGCCTGCTCACGCTGCAAGCTTCTCCACAGAAGCATCTGACTTCCTTTAGCAATCCGTGATCATTCAACCCTGCACAGATTTTCCTCTACTTGTATCACCCGACAGACGGTTTAGGTAAACCTTTCCTCTTGCCGGTTAGTGTGATCTGAGCTCCATACTCCATTGGGGTTTAACAATCTATATTGGCTAAAATAAGACAGAATGACAAAACCAACAACCATACTTCACCTTTGGTTTATCACGCTGTCACAAAACCATATTTAACTGTATTCTACTATAGTCTGTATTATAGGCAATGAACCAGTGTAATAAAATGGATAATAAACCAGCCATAAGGATCACTGTTAAGATTGCTAATTCCTTCCAATGGATCCTACACTGATTCTTCAACAGATCCAAAGTCTCTCATGGACATGGACATGCTTTCTGAATCTTTTCATGAGCTTTAAGTTGAGAACCAAGTTGTTAAAGCTTGCCTCAGGGAGGTACTTGCTGTAAAAACTACACCTCCTGATCATCATCCTGAAATACAGGTTTCCTCCCCAGAGAAAATCTCTGGTAATTTCTCCCAATTCAGGGTGTTCAGAAATGCCTGCATGTTGATGTTTGATCTAAAACCTAAGACATACCCTACTGACAGGATAAGAGTTCTCACTGTGATTTCTTACTTAAAGGGACAGTAAAGTCCAAAAAAAAACTTTCATGTTTTAAATAGGGCATGCAATTTTAAACAACTTCAAATTTACTTTTATCACCAATTTTGCTTTGTTCTCTTGGTATTCTTACTTGAAAGCTAAAACTAGGAGATTCATATGCTAATTTCTTAGACCTTGAAGACTGCCTCTAATCTGAATACATTTTGACCACTAGAGGGCATTAGTTCACATGTTTCATATAGATAACATTGAGCTCATGCACGTAAAGTGACCTAGGACTGAGCACTGATTGGCTAAACTGCATGTCTGTCAAAAGAACTGAAATAAGGGGGCAGTCAGCAGAAGCTTAGATACAAGATGATTACAGAGGTAAAACGTGTATTATTATAACTGTGTTGGTTATGCAAAACTGGGGAATGGGTAATAAAGGGATTATCTTTCTTTTTAAACAACAAAAATTCTGGTGTTGACTGTCCCTTTAAGGAGTGAACCCAGGGCTTGTGCAGATACCTTTTACGAATCACAGAACCCCATCCTGAGTTCACTAGACTCTTCTTTTATCAGCTATGTCTGCTCTTTATGACGCAGAGAACACACTTAGGTCTCTTAAGCAACTGAGGAATCCAGCTGAAACTTATATAACCCAATTCAAAATTTAAGCCAAAGATTCCCTCTGGAGCAAGGTCTCACTAAAAAATCAATTTCATCTAGGCCTATCAAAGGAGATCAAGGATGAACTCTCGCGTATAGGGTTACCAGATTCCCTTAAAGATCTTAATACTCCATCCACAAATATTGACAGATGCCTCCGAGAAAGAAGGACTGAAAGAGGTACCTTTAAAGGCTCCCTGTATCATCAACTTACACCTCAAATAATACTCCCCAACCTATGGAGATAGGGTTTATCAAGGGACCACTCACTAGCCAAGAAAAGAACAAGAGAAGGTAATTAAACCTGTGTATGTACTGTGCATCCCCAGGGCATGGGGTAAAGGAAAGCCCTAATCTTTCTAAACACAAATTTGGTAAGATTTCTTGTCTAACTACTAAAACTCCTTCTACCTCATACATGTTAATGCCGTTGTCTTTACAGTGGGAACAATGCAAGATGACATCTGAGGCTATCATAGACACCGGGGCCTGCGGGAAATTAGATATTTATTATGTAAAATCAAATAAAATTCCTATGATTCCTAAGCATAACCCAGTCTCCGTGAAGGTCATTGATGGTTCTTTCTTGACCTCTGGTCCTGTATTACATCAAACTATTCCACTATTACTTACTTCCCATACTGGTCGTAAAGAAAATATTAGTTTTGATGTTATTCCCTCTCCTATGTTTAAAATTGTTCTTGGTATTAACTGGCTCAAACTACACCAACCAACTATTGATTGGTGCAACTTAAGGCTATATTTTACTTCAGCCTTCTGTCATAAAAATTGTCTAGATTCTACTACTCTCCTACAGATTACTGACACTGACATCCCAGTTCATTATGACAATTTCACTGACGTTTTTGAAAGAAAAGAGGCGGAGTCCCTACCACCTCACAGGGCTTATGACTGCCCTATAGACCTCTTACCTGGGTTTCCATTTCATTCTGGCACATATACCCCCTGTCAAAACCCGAGCTGAAACACCTAAAATCCTATATCGACGACAACCTTAAGAAAGGTTTTATTAATCCTAGCACATCACCAGCAGGTAATATTTTTTGTTAAAAACAGGGACGTATCGTTGCGTTCTTTAATAGATTACAGGGAGCTGAATAAAGTCACAATAAAGTCACATGGAAAAATAGGTATCCCCTTCACATGATACCTGAACTCATAGAACGATTACGTGGTGCCACGGTCTTCACTAAATTGAACCTTAGAGGTGCCTATAATCTTATCATAATAAGAGCAGGAGATGAGTGGCTTACTGCCTTCAGGACCTGATATGGTCTCTTTGAGTATACCGTAATGCCATTTGGCCTCTGTAATGCTCCTGCGACATTCCAGTGCTTGATCAAAGATATATTTCATGATATACTAGATGTATAGAGTATATAGTAGTTTACCTAGATGATATATTGATATATTATCAGAACATTGACGAACATAAGACACATTTACACACAGTGTTATCCAGGTTAAGGAAACACAGACTATATGTAAAACTAGAGAAATGCACTTTCGATACCCATGATATCTCATTCTTAGGCTACCATATCAGTGCTGAAGGAATTCGCATGGAGAACAGTAAGGTCCTTGCCATTATGAATTGGCCCATTCCAAACTCTAAACAAGACATACAGCATTTCTTATGGTTTGCTAACTTATACCAGAAATTTATCCCTAGCTTTGCTACCCTAACCAAACCTTTATCTGACCTGACAAAACTTCACAACCGGTTCCTCTGGACTACACTTTCACAGGAAGTTTTCAATCAGCTTAAACTTAAGTTTTCCACTGCTCCCAGCTTGCAATTTCCTAATACAAACCATGAGTTCATACTCGCAGTTGACGCTTTGGATTATGCCATCTGTGCAATTGTATCTTAGAAAAAATCCTTCTTGGAACAGAAACACCCCATTGCCTACTTTTCAAGACTTATGACACCAACAGAGGTCAATTACCTAGTAGGTGATAAAGAACTGTTGGCCATCAAATGATCATTTGACCCTGGCGTCACCTACTTGAGGAGGCTGTACACCCAATTGTCATATATTCAGATCACAAAAACCTCCAGTACCTTCAGAGCAATAGAACCTTTTCATCTAGGCAACTTAGGTGGAGCCTGTACTTCTCTCGGTTCCAATACCTGATCACCTACCGACCTGGGGTTAAGAATGGAAAGGCAGATGCCCTATCCAGAAAAGACATCAGACCTAATTTTGCTAATGTCCCGTCTACTGTCATACCCAAACATACCTTTTTGATCTCCTTTCCAATCTCATTCCTAAAATAAAGAAAGCTCAAATTGCTGATCTAGAGAAACCTCTGGAAGTGTTACTTCCAAACGAGGATGGAATCCTCTTCAACAACAAGCAATTATACATCTAATAAGTGACAGAGGAACCCAATTTACCTCTTGGTTTTGGAGACAGTTCTGTCAGGAATTGCACATTTATCAGAGACTCAGAACATCTTTCCACCCACAAACTAATGGGCAAACTGAGAGAACGAACCAGTGGTTGGAACCTTACCTCATGTGTTATTGTTCCCACCAACAGGATTTATGAGCTTCCTTTATATCTTTGACCGAATTTGCCTACAATAACACTCTCAACTCCTCCACTGGTTAAAGCCCTTTCTTCATTAACTACGGTCTACATCCAAAATTCAACCTCTTACCTAAGTTTGACTCATCTTGTCATCAGGTTAATGCTATGGTGACCAACATTACCCAAACCTTCTCCTTTGTACTCACCAATATTAAAGAAGCCCAATCATCACAACAAAAATATTATAACCTCAGACATTGGAAACAACCCAACTACAAAATTGGACAGCTTGTCTGGCTCTCTACCAAAAACTTAAAAGTCCACAACCCCTGTAGGAAACTTGGCAAGTTATTGGTCAGTTTCCCATTGTCTCCATCACCAATCCCATTACTGTCTGTCAGGGTGCCAGGAATCAGACTGAGACAAGAAGTGCAAAAATAATAACACCTTTATTAATAACAAAAATAATAAAAAGTCCACAAGTCAAATAACAAGCCAGGAGTCAAAACCAAAGCTGGTAGTCAGACAAGTCAAGTCAGGAGCCAAAGCGAGTAGTCAGACAAGCCGGGAATCAGGAACTAGGAGAACAGCAAAGTCAGGAACAAGCCAGGGATCAGGAACCAGAAGAAACGTCAGACTAGCCAGGTAATACACAGGAACTCACAAACAGGTCTGAGACAACGCAAGGGCAAAGCATACTGAACAGAGGCCCTTTAAATAATAAGTGATGACATCACAATTCTGAGACTGCAACCTGTCTCACACAGATGATGTACAACAGTCCATGCCCATAAGGCATGCAGGAAATGAGCAGCATCACACACTCTGAACCAGATTCAGCGAGAAAGGTGAGTAAAATGGCTGCCAGCAGCACATGGCAAATAAAGCAGGGAAAAAACCCTGACACTGTCACTCTCTAGCTTCCTCATACCTACAGAATACATCCAACTTATAACATCTCCTTAATTATACCATGTAATTAATCTTCTACTTATCCTGACAACCCTCTCACTGCTAGTGACCCTGATCAACAGTATGAGGTTCACAGTATTCTTGATTCCAGGAGGAGGTATGGATGTCTGTACTATTTGGTACACTGGTCTGGTTTCGGTCATGAAGAGAACTACTGGAAACCAGCTTCTAACCTTTCTGCTCCTAAATTGGTTTTGCTATTCCACAGACAGTATCCTGATCGTTCTCACCCATAGAACCTTGCAGTGGTTCCTTTTGTGGGGGATTATGTGATGCATTGAAGTATACCTTTAAGGATTTAGTCTTCCTCCATATCATCCTGTATTTAAAGCTCCACCTTGTTACCAGTCTTTGCTGGTTTATTGAAGCTGTGAGGTTGTTTAAACTCAACGCTAGCTAACCTTCAAGTTTATTTCCTAATAATTTACCTATTGCTAACCAGAAGCAAGTTCTTTCCTGTGAACCTGTATTCCTGTGTATTTCCCAACTTACCATCTGCAGACTGAACTATTGCATTCTCTACAGTCGGCTTACTAGAGACAGAGGAACATCGCTGCGGCTGGACTGTGTATCTTTGCAAGCTTCTCCACAGAAGCGTCTGACTTCCTTTAGCAATCTGTGATCATTCAACCCTGCACTGATTTTCCTCTACTTGTATCACCCCACAGATGGTTAAGTTAACCTTTCCTCTTGCTGGTCAGTACAATCTGAGCTCCATGCTCCATTGGGGTTTAACGCTCTATATTGGCTAAAAAAAGACAGAGTGACAAAACTACAACCATACTTTACCTTTGGTTTGTCACACTGTCACAAAGCCATATTTAACTGTATAAGTACTATAGACTGTATTATAGGCAACAAACCAGTGTAATAAAAGGGATCTTACAACAAGTGAAGTTGCACTTGCATTTATTTACAGAGAACTGATCGTCCTGCAAGGTCACAGATGCCCGATCTTGGTCCTGATCCTCAATATAGTCAGAGACTGGGTCTGCACAAAAATGAGTCGATCACTGCATAGTCAGATCCATAATATGTTAAGGAGGTACAATAAAATGTAGTAGATTATTTATATATATATATAGAGAAGAAAGCAATATTTGCTCTTTAGTTACTTCTGAACAAACAGCAGTCCATATGCGACTGCCCTACCCGGATCGCAGGGTCGAGGTCTCACAAATAGTCTGCCGCCCAATGCCTCAATGGTCCAGATCAGGGCTTTGGAATCATTCACACAGTAATGTTGACAATTTTCAGCTCAGCATATTTTAAAATATGTATTAGTAAGCTTTTTTCCTGATAATGCTGTTAAATTCTACAGATAATATCTGATTATCTAAATCAATCCAAGAGCTTCTGATATTGCAACCTAACATGGCTGATGCCCAGAGATGCCCCCCCCCCCCCCATTAATTTCTTTTATATCGCATTGGTTTTTATTTCACTCATATTTAATTGTGACAATTTATTGTGATTTACTTTTTAACTATTTGTACATATTTTTTTCATTAAACCATAGCCACAGTTACAAATTTTGTTTGTTAATTAAAACTGGTTTCAACGGGTTGATTTAAAGTTGCCTGATTGTATTTCGAGTTTTCATAATACACTAGAGCATTTTCTGCATCAATTATAAGGAATAATATAGTATGCTATATAATAATAATAATAATCACATTGTTGTTGTTATTATTATTATTATTATTATTATTGTTGTTGTTATAATTGTTATTATTATTATAATTGTTGTTGTTGTTATTATTATTATTATTATTGTTGTTATAATTGTTATTATTATTATGATAATTGTTGTTGTTGTTACTATTATTATTGTTATTAATCTCTTCCTGATCTGGGTTATTTGTCTACATCCGAAAAAAGTTCTGATGTAAAAAATAAGTAAAAATTTAAATCACGCAATCGTTCCTGCAATTGTGTAATTTCAATGATGAAATCGAGTCTGGAAGAAGTGCCTATGGGGCACTCCAGCCCGTGATCCCATTTACCAAGCCAAACGGCTAGAACGTTCCATGCCGTTAAACGGCACTAAAGCCCAGTGCAGCTAGGACGGCATGGAATGCCCTAATGGCGGGAAGAGGTTAATAATGCTAAATCTAAAACTTATGTAGAAATTAAAACATTTACCACCAGTTTAGGAGGTTTTTTAATATAAGATTTAGAGTAGTACATTATTTTAGATTGTGCTATTATTAACACATCTATATGAAAATATTCTAAAATCATGAACTTTAAAAATATGTTAAATGTGAAGAAAAGCTGCAGGCAAATATACCGCAACTACCCTTAATTTAATGTTATTCCTTAGTTTATCCAGGAATGTTACCAATAAACACATAGTTGTTGCATTTCACTTTCTCTCTTTCTGTAAGTCATGATTTCTTTCATGGAATCTCCCTAAAGGATACATTTTTATTTACCCAAATGTTTTTGCCAACAAGTCATTTGTCTTATATTATTAGAATAAGCAAGCTCAACTAGATTATACTGGAGGTGAAGCTACAATTATATGCCCTACAGTATTAGCTTAATGCAAGGAGTTCAGAAACCAATTACAAAATATTTTCACTCAGGTAAGATAAAATAAACTATTAGAATGCATTTGTGTGAAATACACTAAAATATTTCATTTTTGTCTAAAAGACTTCCTGCTGTGTACATAGAACGATGCTGGGTTTTATTTGCCAAAATAAGCTGGATTGTTTCTAAATAGATTCTTGGAACAAAAACGTTGCTTCTGAATCAACCTACTGACTGTTGTAAATTAGATAAAAAAAGCTCAACACCCGCAACGCATATTGGAAATAATACACCTTGTGCCGGAAGAAAAAAAGTATTTATTATTTTTTTTAAACACCTATAATAAAAGCTTGCATAACTGTGCAGTTAATTATTTAATTTGCTACATGTGAAAGAAATGATGTGGTGGGTCAATTTAATAGTAGATTTAATGCTCAACTGTCACATTAAAGTTTAATACAGGCCCTATGGGTATCCGTTATTGTAACTTCAATTTTGTAGAAAGACTGTTGTATTAACATTACAGTCATTATGCAAAATGTAGTGCCCCTAGTTGTAATATATATTCCCCATATTATTATACTCTTAAAACATGAAAATATTATTAAAACTTGTCTCATCAAATGAACTAAGCAATAAACACATTTAAGTTTGGATTTGTACTAGAATTAGTCCTGCTTTGTCAATATTAAATTATTCCAAAATAATTTGTATATTAAATGGTTCTCAACCTTTCTTTAACTTCAGACACCTCTCTAACACTTATTTGATACCCACAATACGTATATAAAACCCCAAATGTTTCTCTCATGATTCAGATAGGGCATAGATTTTAAAACAACTTTTCAATTTACTTCTGTCATTTTTGCTTCAACCTCTTGGCATCTTTTAGTGAAGGAGGTGAAATGCACTACTAACAGTTAGCTGAACACAACGGTAAGCCAAAGACAAAAGGCATATATGCGCAGTTACCAATAAGCAGCTAGCTCCCAGCTTCGGAGCTTAATTGGTATGCTTTTCAACAAATGATACCAAGAGAATATAGCACTTTAGGTAATAGAAGTCAACTGAAAAGTTGTTTAAATTGCATGCTCTGTCTCACTGGTTTTCAAACCTGTCCTCAGACCTCCCTAACCGGCCAGATTTTGAGGATATCTGAAGTAGAGTGCTTGTGAAATAATCAGCTGATTAGTAAACATGGTTATTTTACCTGCACTCATTCAAGGTAATCCTGAAAACCTGGCCTATTGGGGAGGCCTGAGGGCAGGTTTTAAAAGCAGTGCTCTATCTGAATCATGCCATTATAGTAAAAAAAACATTACATGTTCTAAGTTGTTAGAACCTGTAAATTTAAAACTAGTGACTCTGAAAATCTATGCATTTAATCCTCGCAAAGGTGTTAAACACAGAGTTAAAGTACCACTTGGGAGCTGCAGAGAACTGATGGTCCCAAGCAGAAACTGCCACTGACCCAATCAGTAGCACTAGTCACATGCTTGTTATTGTAAATGTAAAACAACCTTAACTCAGGGTTCTTCAAACTTTTTTTTCCCAAGACCCAGTTCTATAATACTTAATACCTTTACGACCCTATTTTCATGCTTGGTCTGAAAATTTGTCAAGTAAAATACAACAAGATAGCTGCAATTTTGTAGTCAAAATTTAAAGTGTTGTAAAAGGGAAAACACTCTCATACAACACAAACAACATACACACACTCTCAAACAACACACACACTCATACAACACACACACCACACAATCATACAACACAAACAACATACACACACTCTCAAACAACACACATACCACATACTCTCATACAGCACAAACAACATACACACACTCTCAAACAACATACACACCACACAATCATACGACACAAACAACATACACACACTCTCAAACAACACACACACCACACACTCTCATACAGCACAAACAGCATACACACACTCTCAAACAACATACACACCACACACTCTCATACAACACAAACAACATACACACACTCTCAAACAACACACACACCACACACTCTCATACAACACAAACAACATACACACACTCTCAAACAACACACACACTCTCATATAACACAAACAACATACACACACTCTCAAACAACACACACACTCTCATACAACACACACACCACACACTCTCATACAACACACACACCACACACACTCTCATACAACACACACACCACACACTATCATACAACACAAACACACCACACACACTCTCATACAACACACGCCACACATATTCTCCTGCAACACACACACTACACACTCTCATACAACACAAACAACGTACACACACTCTCAAACAACACACACACACCACACACTCTCATACAACACAAACATACGCACACTCTCAAACAACACACACACACCACACTCTCATATAATACACACACCACACACTCTCATACAACACAAACCACACATATTCTCCTACAACACACACACCGCACACACTCTCAAACAACACATACAATACACACTCTCATATAACACACACACCACACACGCTCTCATACAACACACACCACACATATTCTCCTACAACACATACACCACACATACTATCAAACAACACACACACCACACACTCTCATATAAAACACACAACACACACACTCATACAACACACACCACACACATTCTCCTACAACACACACACCACACACACTCTTATACAACACACACACCACACACTCTAATACAACACACTCTCATACAACACACACCACACACACTCTCAAACAACATACACACCACACACTCATACAACACACTCTCATACAACACACACACTCTCATACAATACACACCACACACATTCTCCTACAACACACACACTCTCAAACAACACACACCACACACTCTTATACAACACACACACCACACACTCTCAAACAACACAAACACCACACACTCTCATATAACACACACTCTCATACAACACACACCACAAACACTCTCATATAAAACACACAACACACACACGCACATACAACACACACCACACACATTTTCCTACAACACACACACCGCAAAAACTCTCAAACAACACACACACACACCACACATTCTCCTACAACACACACACCGCACACACTTTCATACAACATACACACCACACACTCTTATACAACACACACACCACACACTCTAATACAACACATACACCACACACACTCTCATACAACACACACCACACATACTCTCATACAACATACACACCACACACTCTTATACAACACACACACTACACACTCTAATACAACACACACACCACACACACTCTCATACAACACACACCACACACACTCATACAACACACACACACACACACTCTCATACAACATACACCACACACATTCTCCTACAACACACACACTCTAATACAACACACACCACACAGTCTTATACAACACACACACCACATAGACCAAAGGATCCTAGACAGGAACAAAGAGCCGCCAATAGGGTGATAACGTAAAAGGACAATCAGGTAGAAGCGGTGAAAATACTCACAAACGTAGCGGCACTGTGATGTGCCAGAAACAGCAAACCGGGACCTATTCGTTGCCCGGCAGACAAACACTCGGCAAGAGACACTGGATCGTCACGTGAGGCCCACCAACAAATCAGGTCCGGACTGGCCATAGGGCATACAGGACAAATGCCCATTGGGCCTTATGACACTCACTTTAGCTGTTTTTTTGTTTTTTTCTGCAGTTCCAATACAGACTCTAACTGGAAGGCAGGGGCGAAACTACAGGGGGTGCAGAGACACTGGATCGTCATGTGAGGCCCTCCAACCTCCTCAGGCCCGGACTGGCCATAGGGCATACAGGACAAATGCCCATTGGGCCTTATGACACTCACTTTAGCTGTTTTTTTGTTTCTTTCTGCAGTTCCAATACAGACTCTAACTGGAAGGCAGGGGCGAAAGTACAGGGGGTGCAGAGTTCGCACGGGTGGGGGCCCAGCTTGGGGGGCCCAGTCACACATACACACACACATGGTGTTTATGTGTGTGTGTATGTGTGTATGTATGTATGTGACTGTGTGTGTATTTATGCATGTATGTGTGTGTGTGTATGTTTGTGGAACCAGCAAATTACAGACCTTGTTACTACAGCATGGGGGGGCGGGGGTAAACAATGTCACTATACAGTACCACTATATACAGTATAGGGGGGCTGAACCATGTCACTGTGGTCACTTTATAAAGTACTGGGGCGGGTAGGGTCAGGCCAGCCATCTCAACGGCAGATTACAGACTGTGTCACTGACTCACTATATACAGTACTGGTGGGTTAAACAGTGTCACTATATACAGTAATAAGGGGTCAGACCATCTCACAGACTGTGGGCACAGGGTACCTCCTTTTGCTGACATGTAATCTGATTCACATTTTTTTTCTGTGTTAAATGTAAAAAAAAAAAAAAAAAAAGATATGTATCAAATTCACTTTTTTTTTGGGGGGGGGGGGACCCTTCTTAGATTCTTGCACCTGAGCCCTGTGGTTTCTAGTTACGCCTCTGCTGGAAGGATATAGAAAAGCAATGTTTACTTAAGAGACTCTTTAAAGGTGAGTTTGTATTTCTATTGAAAATACATCAAGGGCTAGATTACAAATTGAGCGCTAAATTATCACTCGCCCGCAAACAGGCAAATTTGCCCGTTTGAGGGCGCATGATAATTAACTAGCCATGGTTATTGCTACCGCACGCTATCTGAAAATTAACCAGAGATCCGATCTAGCATTTTTTTAAATAAAAAATAACTGCACTCTGCAGTTTTGGGGCTTTAAAGTTGGTGGGAGTGGGGTGTTAGAAAAAAAACAGCACTGAAAAGTGCCTTTACATTGCGATCTATGGGAACTGTGTGTTCCCCATAAATATATATGTATATGCTTATATACATATATATTTATGTGTTAATATATGTTTATGCACATATAAACATATAAATATACTGTATATGTATATATTCATTCATATATTTAAAAACATGCTGCCCATCGCTGCGCTACTTACCCCCTTCGCTGCGCGAGGTTCTGATGTTGTCTCATAGGGTTCTGATGTTGTCTCATAGGAGCCTATGGAAGTGCGCTCGCGTTCGCATTGTGATTTACTTGTAATACCAGCACACATTATCGTGCTCTGGTATTACAAAGTGGAGCGCTAATATTGCTTGCAGGCAAGCAATATTTAGCGCTTTACTTGTAATCTAGCCCTAAACATGTAAAATATTTTATTTTGTGAAAGTAGCATTATCTATTTCAGATTCAAGGTAATGCATCATTTGAATTTCATTTTAAGCTTACAACTACCTGAAAGGGTGGACAGTTGCCAGCAATAAAGATCAATTTCATGTTAAATATTCCAATCAATTTTTAATCACTTCCCTTAGTTTCCAGATCTAATATATATTTCTTTTAAAACATTTATTGAGATGAAATGTTTCAAATTAAGCTTTCCAAGCCAATACATTTAGAGGTTGTCTAATAACTTATACCTACAATTGCAGCCTTAGCATTTTTATGTTAATGTTTGAATTAGTAGAGACTCATTAATAATTCTTCTCTGTAAAGAACATATCACACATACAGTACATTTTAATGTATGGAAAAGTCAGCATATTTAAATATCTGAAGAAGATCAATGAGAGTTTGATTGAAGGATAATGCGACTCTTTCTCGATGCCTTTAGCTGGTATATCTATTTATGTTTTACCGTGTGTACTATTCACTTATTAATTCAATATTGTAATTCTGATTTGTAACATAACCAGACCTCAGGAGTTACTGCTGCTTTTTAATTGGACCGTTCGCTTTTTAATTGGACCCGTTACTGCTTGTTTTTTTAATGCGTTAGCCTACTCATGTAGGGTTTTACAATTAAGGAAGGTTACAAAGAGGAGATCTGGAGGCAAGCTTGAGTTTAAGGGATATGAAACTAAAAGATTTTATTTTGTGATTCAGACAGAGAATACAAATTTAAAAAAAGTTTCCAGTTTACTTATATTATCAAATTTGCTTAGTTCCCTTGATATTCTGTGTTGAAGTGATACCTAGGTAGGCATCTAGAGCACTACATGACATGAAACAGTGCTGCCATATAGTGCTGCAGAAATGGGTCAGCTCCTAAGCATCCATATCTGCCTTTCAATAAAAGATACCAAGAGAACAAAGAAAATTGATAATACAAGTGCATTAGAAAGTTGTTTAAAATCACATGCTCTAAATTTGGGTTTCATTTCCTTTTAAGGGGGTTGCAATGGAGGGAGCACTTAAAGAGTATTTTAGAGCTAAGAGGAATGTGTTGGTGAGGGCAAATTATGAAGGATATATTTCAACAGTTTCAGTCCTCAGTGCCCACTAGGAGGCCACTTTTTAAAGTGACAGTAAACACCTTGAGATTTGTATATAAAATGTTTAGTTATGTATAACGAAACAACTTTGCAATACATTTCATTATTTATTTCCCCCCTATTTCATGTAGTTTAGCTCTGATAGAGCAATTTCTAATTCCCAGAACTTAAAGGGACATGAAACCCAAAAATGTTCTTTCATGATTCAGACAGAGAATACAATTTTAAACAACTTTCCAATTTACTTCTATTATTTAATTTGCATATGAGTGTGTGAATAATGTAGTGTAAGTGTAGTGTGCGTTCATATGAGTGTGTGAATAATGTATTGTATGTGTAGTGTGCGTGCATATGAGTGTGTGAATAATGTAGTGTATGTGTAGTATGCGTGCATATGAGGGTGTGTATAATGTAGTGTATGTGTAGTTTGCGTGCATATGAGGTTGTAAATAATGTAGTGTATGTGTAGTGTGCATATGAGGGTGTGAATAATGCAGTGTATGTGTAGTTTGCGTGCATATGAGGTTGTAAATAATGTAGTGTATGTGTAGTGTGCATATGAGGGTGTGAATAATGCAGTGTATGTATAGTTTGCGTGCATATGAGGTTGTAAATAATGTAGTGTATGTGTAGTGTGCATATGAGGGTGTGAATAATGCAGTGTATGTGTAGTTTGCGTGCATATGAGGTTGTAAATAATGTAGTGTATGTGTAGTGTGCATATGAGGGTGTGAATAATGTAGTGTATGTATAGTGTGCGTGCATATGAGGGTGTGAATAATGTAGTGTATGTGTAGTGTGCGTGCAAATGAGTGTGTGAATGTAGTGTATGTGTAGTGTGCGTGCATATGAGGGTGTGAATAATGTAGTGTATGTGTAGTGTGCATGCATATGAGTGTGTGAATGTAGTGTATGTGTAATGTGCGTGCATATGAGGGTGTGAATAATGTAGTGTATGTGTAGTGTGCGTGCAAATGAGTGTGTGAATGTAGTGTATGTGTAGTGTGCGTGTATATGAGGGTGTGAATAATATAGTGTATGTGTAGTGTGTGTGCATATGAGGGTGTGAATGTAGTTTATGTGTAGTGTGCATGCATATGAGTGTGTGTATTTGGTGTATGTGTAGTGTGCGTACATATGAGTGTGTATGGTTTGCTTGCATATGAGTGTGTGTGTGTGGTGTGCATGCATATGAATGTGTCTGTAGTGTGCATATGAGTGTGAATGTGTGGTGTGCATGCATGTGTGTGTGTGTATGTATGTTGTGTGTATATGTAGTGTGCGTGCATCGGAGTGAATATGTGGTGTGTGTGTGTATATATGTAGTGTGCCTGCATATGAGTGTGTGTGTTTTTTATGCAAAACTGGGGAATGGGTAGTAAAGGCATTATCTATCTTTTTAAACAATAACAGTTTTTGTGTTGAATGTCCCTTTAAGAGCAGGCTCACTCGCAAAAACCTGCACCTTTAGAGCTCAGAAGCTGCATCTGAGGATTTAGAAATGGAGCCCATATAGTTAACCTATGAGATATAGTTCCTAGTTTCTCAACCTATCGTACGTGTACCCCTGAGTATACTTGGGGCAATGGCAAGGGGTACTCCAGGGATTGGTCTTCATTTTTTTTTCCTGATGTAGCTATTGTTAACATTATATATCAAAGAAAGCTGTGTTTCTCAATTCTACCCTCAAGCCCTTCTAACAGGGCAGAGTGTGAATATTTCCCTACCTAGGTGGGACCACTGCGCAACCACTGATTCACCTCAAATTAGTAATGCCTTAGATTGGCTTAGATCTGGCTTGTTAGTGACATATGAGGGCTGGAGTTGAGCTTTATTGATATGAACAGAGAAAGTGTATTACTGTGACCAAGTGTCACAGAGACGAGTAGCAATTAAATGTGCCAAGGTGAAATAGGTAAAGTGCATCATACTGAAGTATGCTACAGTAAAATGATACAGATAAACTGTGTAGGAAATAGTTATTAAAAATAGAAAGATGGTAACATAAATATTACTTTACTCATCATACAGAAAAACATAATTTATGTAAGAGCTTACCTGATAAATTAATTTCTTTCATATTGGCAAGAGTCCATGAGCTAGTGACGTATGGGATATACAATCCTACCAGGAGGGGCAAAGTTTGCCAAACCTCAAAATGCCTATAAATACACCCCTCACCACACCCACAATTCAGTTTAACGAATAGCCAGGTAGTGGGGTGATAAAGAAAGGAGTAAAAAGCATCAACAAAGAAATTTGGAAATAATTGTGTTTTATACAAAAAATCATAACCACCATAAAAAAGGGTGGGTCTCATGGACTCTTGCCAATATGAAAGAAATTAATTTATCAGTAAGGTCTTACATAAATTATGTTTTCTTTTATGTAATTGGCAAGAGTCCATGAGCTAGTGACGTATGGGATAGTAATACCCAAGATGTGGAACCCCACAGAAGAGTCACTAGAGAGGGAGAGATAAAATAATAACAGCTATTTTCCGCTGAAAAAAATTAATCCACAACCCAAAATATAAGTTTATTTTCATAATGAAAAGAAAAAACGTAAACATAAGCAGAGGAATCAAACTGAAACAGCTGCCTAAAAAACTTTTCCACCAAAAACTGCTTCCGAAGAAGCAAATACATCAAAACGGTAGCATTTAGTAAATGTATGCAAAGAAGACTAAGTTGCTGCTTTGCAAATCTGATCAACCGAAGCTTCATTCTTAAAAGCCCATGAAGTGGAGACTGATCTAGTAGAATGAGCTGTAATTCTCTGAGGCGGGGCCTGACCCGACTCCAAATAAGCCTGATGAATCAAAAGCTTTAACCAAGATGCCAAGGAAATGGCAGAAGCCTTCTGACCTTTACTAGAACCTGAAAAGATAACAAATAGACTAGAAGTCTTCCTGAAATCTTTAGTAGCTTCAACATAATATTTCAAAGCTCTTACCACATCCAAAGAATGTAAGGATCTCTCCAAAGAATTCTTAGGATTAGGACACAAAGAAAGAACAATTTCTCTATTAATGTTGTTAGAATTCACAACCTTAGGTTGAAATTTAAATGAAGTTCGCAAAACTGCCATATCCTGATGGAAAATCAGAAAAGGAGATTTACAAGAAAGAGCATATAATTCGGAAACTCTTCTAGCAGAAGAAAGGAACAACACTTTCCAAGAAAGTAGTTTAATGTCCAAAGAATGCATAGGCTCAAACGGAGGAGCCTGTAAAGCCTTCAAAACCAAATTAAGACTCCAAGGAGGAGAGATTAATTTAATGACAGGCTTGATACGGACCAAAGCCTGTACAAAACAATGAATGTCAGGAAGCTTAGCAATCTTTCTGTGAAATAAAACAGAAAGAGCAGAGATTTGTCCCTTCAAGGAACTTGTAGACAAACCCTTATCCAAACCATCCTGAAGAAACTGTAAAATTCTAGGAAATCTCAAAGAATGCCAGGAGAATTTATGAAAACACCATGAAATATAAGTCTTCCAAACTCGATAATAAATCTTCCTAGAAACAGATTTACGAGCCTGTAACATAGTATTAATCACTGAGTCAGAGAAACCTCTATGACTAAGCACTAGGGTTCACTTTCCATACCTTTAAATTTAATGATTTGAGATCCTGATGGAAAAATGGACCTTGAGACACAAGGTCTGGCCTTAATGGAAGTGGCCAAACATATCAAAACCTGTGAGGCCATGCTGGAGCTACAAGCAACGCAAATGATTGTTCCATGATGATTTTGGAGATCACTCTTGGAAGAAGAACTAGAGGCGGGAAAATATAAGCAGGTTGGTAACACCAAGGAACTGTTAATGCATCCACTGCTTCCGCCTGAGGATCCCTGAACATGGACAGGTACCTGGGTAGTTTCTTGTTTAGATGGGAAGCCATCAGATCTATTTCTGGAAGACCCAACACCTGAACAATCTGAGAAAACACATCTGGATGGAGTGACCACTCCCCCGGATGTAAAGTCTGACGGCTGAGATAATCCGCTTCCCAATTGTCTATACCTGGGATATGAACCACAGAAATTAGACAGGAGCTGGTTTCCGCCCAAGCAAGTATCCTAAATACTTTTTTCATAGCTTGGGGACTGATGATTGACATATGCCACAGTTCTGATATTGTCTGTCTGAAAACAAATGAACGGTTCTCTCTTCAATAGAGGCCAAACCTGAAGAGCCCTGAAAAATATTGATTGGTAACCTCGCCTCTTGAGATTTCCAAACCCCTTTTGCTGTCAGAGATCCCCAGACAGCTCCCCAACCTGAAAGACATGCATCTGGTGTGATCACAGTCCAGGTTGGATGAACAAAAGAGGCCCATTGAACTATACGATGGTGATCTAACCACCAAGTCAGAGAGTCGAAACATTGGGATTTAAGGATATTAAATGTGATATCTTTGTATAATCCCTGCACCATTGGTTCAGCATACAAAGCTGGAGAGGTCTCATATGAAAACGAGTAAAGGGGATGACGTCCGATGCTGCAGTCATGAAACCTAAAACTTCCATGCACTTAGCAACTGAAGGGAATGATTGAGACTGAAGGTTCCGACAAGCTGAAACCAATTTTAATCATCTCTTGTCTGTTAGAGACAGAGTCATGGACACTGAATCTATCTGGAAACCTAAAAAGGTGACCCATGTCTGAGAAATCAAAGAAGTTTTTGGTAAATTGATCCTCCAACCATGTCTTTGAAGAAACAACACTAGTTGATTTGTGTGAGATTCTGCAGAACGTAAAGACTGAGATACCAAGATATCGTCCAAATAAGGAAACACCGCAATACCCCATTCTCTGATTACAGAGAGTAGGGCACCGAGAACCTTTGAAAAGATTCTTGGAGCTGTCGCTAGGCCAAATGGAAGAGCAACAAATTGATAATGCTTGTCTAGAAAAGAGAATCTCAGAAACTGATAGTGGTCTGGATGAATCAGAATATGAAGATATGCATCCAGTAAGTCTATTGTGGACATATAATGCCCTTGCTGAACAAAAGGCAAAATAGTCCTTATAGTCACCATTTTGAAAGTTGGCACTCTTACATAACAATTCAACATTTTCAGATCCAGAACTGGCCTGAATTAATTTTCTTTCTTTGGGACAATCCTATTCGGTACCCTTGAGAGACAATACTCTGAATCCATTGATTTTGGACAGAATCTGCCTAACTGTTTTGGAAGAATCTTAATCTGCCCCCTACCAGCTGAGCTGGAATGAGGGCCGCTCCTTCATGCAGACTTGGGGGCTGGCAGTTTCATTGTAGATGCAACCTTGTGCAAGGAAATCGGAGTCAACTAAGACGCCGGAAATGACGATTTTGCGTCATCGTACGTACCTTCGCGCCCCAAGAATGACGCAATAAACTTTGGCATTTTGCGCCCTCACGAGCCTATTTTTTAATGAAAAAGCAGTCAATTGAAAAAAGACCATACCCCAGGTAAGAAAAATATTTTCCTAAATATGTTTTTTCCCAAATATGAAACTGATAGTCTGCAAAAGGAAATATACATAAACCTGACTCATGGCAAATATAAGTACAATACATATATTTAGAACTTTATATTAATGCATAAAGTGCCAAACCATAGCTGAGAGTGTCTTAAGTAATGAAAACATACTTACCGAAAGACACCCATCCACATATAGCAGATAGCCAAACCAGTATTGAAACGGTTATCAGTAGAGGTAATAGAATATGAGAGTATATCGTCGATCTGAATAAGGGAGGTAGGAGATGAATCTCTACGACTGATAACAGAGAACCTATGAAATAGATCTCCCGCAAGGAAAACCATTGCATTCAATAGGTGATACTCCTTTCACATCTCTCTGACATTCACTGTACTCTGAGAGGAATCGGGCTTCAAAATGCTGAAAAGCGCAAACTTACTTCACCACCTCCGTAGGAGGCAAAGTTTGTAAAACTGAATTGCGGGTGTGGTGAAGGGTGTATTTACAGGCATTTTGAGGTTTGGGAAACTTTGCCCCTCCTGGTAGGATTGTATATCCCATACGTCACCAGCTCATGGACTCTTGCCAATTACATGAAATAAATAGTTTATTTTCCTCTGTTTTAAAGGGACAGTCTAGGCCAAAATAAACTTTCATGATTCAGATAGAGCATGTAATTTTAAACAATTTTCCAATTTACTTTTATCACCAATTTTGCTTTGTTCTCTTGGTATTCTTAGTTGAAGCTTAACCTAGGAGGTTCATATGCTAATTTCTTAGACCTTGAAGCCCACCTCTTTCAGATTGCATTTTAACAGTTTTTCAACACTAGAGGGTGTTAGTTCACATATTTCATATAGATAACACTGTGCTCATGCACGTGAAGTAATCTGGGAGCAGGCACTGATTGGCTAGACTGCAAGTCTGTCAAAAGAACTGAAAAAAGGGGCAGTTTGCAGAGGTTTAGATAAAAGATAATCACAGAGGTTAAAAGTATATTATTATAACTGTGTTGGTTATGCAAAACTGGGAAATGGGTAATAAAGGGATTATCTATCTTTTAAAACTAAAAATTCTGGTGTAGACTGTCCCTTTAATGTAAGAAGTTCAGTAATTGCATCTAATTATTAATATCAATGGACTATATATCTGTGTTTTATGTGTTTAGCCACCAATCAGCAAGCGCTACTCAGGTGATGAACCAATAACCTAAGCTTACATTCCTGCTTTTTCAAATAAAAATACTAACGCCTAGATTTAGAGTTTGGCGGCCAAAGGGGTGCGTTAGCTACGCGTGCTTTTTTTCTTCCTCACCTTTTAAATACCGCTGGTATTTAGAGTTCACAGAATGGCTGGGTTTTCACTGCGTTAGGTTACTGCAACTCTAGATAACAGCGGTGCTTACGGACGCGGCCAGCTTCAAAAACGTGCTCGTGCACGATATCCCCGTAGAAAACAATGGGGCATTTTGAGCTGAAAAAAAAACACCTGCAAAAAAGCAGCGTTCAGTTCTTAACGCAGCCCCATTGTTGTCTATGGGGAAACACTTCCTACGTCTGCACCTAACACTCTAACATGTACCCCGAGTCTAAACACCCCTAACCTTACACTTATTAACCCCTAATCTGCCGCCCCCGCTATCGCTGACACCTGCATATTTTTTTTAACCCCTAATCTGCCGCTCTGTAAACCGCTGCTACTTACATTATCCCTATGTACCCCTAATCTGCTGCCCCTAACACCGCCGACCCCTATATTATATTTATTAACCCCTAATCTGCCCCCCACAACGTCGCCTCCACCTGCCTACACTTATTAACCCCTAATCTGCCGAGCGGACCGCACCGCTACTATAATAAAGTTATTAACCCCTAATCCACCTCAATAACCCTATAATAAATAGTATTAACCCTAATCTGCCCTCCCTAACATCGCCGACACCTAACTTCAATTATTAACCCCTAATCTGCCGACCGAATCTCGCCGCTACTGTAATAAATGGATTAACCCCTAAAGCTAAGTCTAACCCTAACACTAACACCCCCCTAAATTAAATATAATTTAAATATAACGAAATAAATTAACTCTTATTAAATAAATTATTCCTATTTAAAGCTAAATACTTACCTGTAAAATAAACCCTAATATAGCTACAATATAAATTATAATTATATTATAGCTATTTTAGGATTTATATTTATTTTACAGGAGCTGAATTCTTTGGGGCATGCCCCATTTTCAGGGCTGGTAAGGTAAAAGAGCTTTGAACTTTTTTATTTTAGAATAGGGTAGGGCATTTTTTTATTTTGGGGGGCTTTGTTATTTTATTAGGGGGCTTAGAGTAGGTGTAATTAGTTTAAAATTGTTGTAATATTTTTCTAATGTTTGTAAATATTTTTTTATTTTTTGTAACTTAGTTCTTTTTTATTTTTTGTACTTTAGTTAGTTTATTTAATTGTATTTATTTGTAGGTATTGTATTTAATTAATTTATTGATAGTGTAGTGTTAGGTTTAATTATAGATAATTGTAGGTATTGTATTTAATTAATTTATTGATAGTGTAGTGTTAGGTTTAATTGTAACTTAGGTTAGGATTTATTTTACAGGTAATTTTGTAATTATTTTAACTATTTTAGCTATTAAATAGTTATTAACTATTTAATAGCTATTGTACCTGGTTAAAATAAATACAAAGTTGCCTGTAAAATAAATATTAATCCTAAAATAGCTACAATATAATTATAATTTATATTGTAGCTATATTAGGGTTTATTTTACAGGTAAGTATTTAGCTTTAAATAGGAATAATTTATTTAATAAGAGTTAATTTATTTCGTTAGAATAAAATTATATTTAACTTAGGGGGGTGTTAGGGTTAGGGTTAGACTTAGCTTTAGGGGTTAAAAAATGTATAGAGTAGCGGTGAGCTCCGATCGGCAGATTAGGGGTTAATACTTGAAGTTAGGTGTCGGCGATGTTAGGGAGGGCAGATTAGGGGTTAATACTATTTTTTATAGGGTTATTGAGGCGGGAGTGAGGCGGATTAGGGGTTAATAACTTTATTATAGTAGCGGTGCGGCCCGCTCGGCAGATTAGGGGTTAATAAGTGTAGGCAGGTGGAGGCGACGGTGAGGGGGCAGATTAGGGGTTAATAAATATAATATAGGGGTCGGCGGTGTTAGGCGCAGCAGATTAGGGGTACATAGCTATAATGTAGCTGGCAGCGGTGTACGGAGCGGAAGATTAGGGGTTAATAATAATATGCATGGGTCAGCGATAGCGGGGGGCGGCAGATTAGGGGTTAATAAATATAATATAGGGGTCGGCGGTGTTAGGGGCAGCAGATTAGGGGTTCATAGGGATAATGTAGGTGGCAGCGGCGTGCGGTCGGCAGATTAGGGGTTAAAAAAATTTAATAGAGTGGCGGCGATGTGTGGGGACCTCGGTTTAGGGGTACATAGGTAGTTTATGGGTGTTAGTGTACTTTAGAGCACAGTAGTTAAGAGCTTTATAAACCGGCGTTAGCCCAGAAAGCTCTTAACTACTGACTTTTTTCTGCGGCTGGAGTTTTGTCGTTAGATTTCTAACGCTCACTTCAGACACGACTCTAAATACCGGCGTTAGAAAGATCCCATTGAAAAGATAGGATACGCAATTGACGTAAGGGGATCTGCGGTATTGAAAAGTCGCGGCTGGAAAGTGAGCGTTAGACCCTTTCCTGACTGACTCTAAATACCAGCGGTAGCCCAAAACCAGCATTAGGAGCCTCTAACGCTGGTTTTGACGGCTACCGCCCAACTCTAAATCTAGGCCTAAGAGAACGAAGTAAACTTGATAATAGGAGTAAATTAGAAAGTTGCTTAAAATTGTATGCTCTACCTGAATCATGAAAGTTTTCTATTCCTTTAAGTAATTTATATTGTAATGCTTTATATTTTTCAGCTAAGGTTCCAGTTATTGTTCACTGAATATTAATCCACACTCTCACCAGTGTTTGTTCACTTGAGTGAAATAATTTATCTAATTTATTTAATTAAGCAATTTTTTTATTTATCTAACATATTTATATTTCTTTAATTGTTCCTAATATACTATTAATTTATCCTATTAATAAAATAAATAATATTGTTTGACCATATAGTTAAACTTTGTAGATTATATTTAGAATGTAGCAGATGGTAAAAAGAAGTCTGTTGCCATCTATCCTTCCCTCAGGTTCACGGTGCACACAAGCAGTCGAGGGAAATCAAATCATATGAATATGTCCCTGAATGCTTTGGGAGATGACAGATTGTATTGTACAATTAGTTAAAATTAGTAGAACACACAACTGCTTAAAATAGGCCACCTAAACTTAGAAATAACATGTTGGTGAAGTGTTGTTTAATGAGCATATACAGTGCTTTTAAAGTTTTATGTATTTATAATTATAAATAATGCTTATTTGATGCTGCCCTTTAAAAGCACTTTGAAGAAAGTAATTCTATACATAAGTATATTTCTCAGCCCATATAATGCTATAATTTCACAACAATGATGTTTATTTTAGGAGTACCCTCGTCTTTCCTCTAAAACAACATCCTTCCTATACCTTACTCTCACACTGCATCAGTCCTCCATTGATACTCCATGTTCCCTCCTCCTTAGCGCTTTCCAACCTCCGACATCAGAAGTCAGGTGTCATGCATTAGATATCAGGTATCAAGACTCAAATAGTCAGACATCAGGTATTAGCACTCATACATCAGATGTCAGATATCAGGAGTAAGGTATCAGGAGATGTGCATTAGACATCAGGAGTGAGATGTCAAGAGTAAGGTACCAGACATCAGAATCAGGTATCATGAGTCAGGTACCAGACATCAGGTATCAGAAGTCAGATGTCAAACACCAGGAATCAGACATTAGAACTGAGGCATTAGACATTAGTTGTCAGGATTCAGGCATCAGATATCAGGAGTGATATGTCAGGAGTCGGGTACCAGACATCTGATGGCAAACAACAAGAAGGCTGTATCCAATAAAGGTTAAATCCCTTTATTTTTAAAGCATAGGGATCAGCATAGAACACAACGTTTCTGGGTGGTCCCCTTAATCATGTGATACCACAGTGTCATACAATGCCCTAATTTATAGCACTTCCCATAAATCAATTATTGCAATTAATCAATTACATTTCAGTTGATTGAAATAGGGCAAATAGTATAAAAAGTCAAGTAACAAAACTACACAAAATGTATACAATATATTTATTATATTATTATATATTATATTTAAATATTATATATTTATCCTGTAGTTACATTGTAGCACAAAGCGGCAGAACGAGTTATATAATGTATTAAGTTTATTAAGGTGACTACGTCCCCGTAATCCATAATAGGCATCAGCATTTGCTGTACAATCGTTTCCTTTTACTGTAGGGCTGAGGCAGGATTTGTTTCTGTACAGGGCACCTAGCTTTGGATAAAGTTTAGATGCAAGTTTTTCTATGTGGAGGCCAAAAGATAGATTGTATTTGAAAGAGTGGACTCTTCCAGAGGCTACCTGTTGTTTGCATAGCATATATAAAAAAGGTTCATTTAAAAACAATAATGCCTAATATTACATTACATTACAACCAGCAAAGTATATCCAGCTTAATACTTTGAAATAAATGCCTGCAAAGCATTTTTAGCTAGACCTGAGCATCAGATGTTAAATTAATAAACACTCAAATTCATAAAGATATTACACGTCTACTAATAAAAAACTGACCAATTGATTTCTTTATTCATTCCCTTAGGCTCCAGTGTCTAGTCTGAATATCCAAAAGACCTCACATTGCTTCAAGAGCAATTCCCTGTTGCCTCCCGCCTAGGGATGTCAACCTTCTCAATGACCTGGAATTGATTAATTTGGTGGCCAAACTGTAAAATACAGGCAACTACTGGGGCAGTTACAACCTTACACCTTATGTTGCTCTTATGCTCACTTATACGAGCTTTAATATGTCTGGTGATCTCTCCGACGTAACCACGCTCACAAGGGCATTTGATAAGATAAACAACATAAGATGTAAGACATGTATAGTGTGCAGTATGTCTAAATTTTTGTCCGGTCAATGGATGAGAAAAATAAGACCCCTTTATGACCGAACTACAATGAACACAGCCAAGGCAAGGGAAACATCCAAGATTCTTTTCAGATATAAAAGTTTGTTTCAAAGTTTTTTTAGAACCTATATCAGCTCTTATACGGTCATCCCTCAAGTTATTACTCCTTTTAAAGGCTGGCATGGGTGGCTGCTTAAAGTCCTCTACATCAGATATACATTCTCCCAATAAATACCAGTATTTACGTATAATTTTTGTGATTAGGTTGCTTTCCTGACAGAAAATTTAGATATAAAGGTATACCTCTTTTCCTTTTTCTTTGCCAATTGTTTACCTATCAAATAATTTCTAGGAGTAGCTCTAACCTCAGTAGTGACCAGATCTATCAAAGCCTGTGGATAACCCCTTACAAGAAATGTATGGCCCATTTCTTTCAACCCAGGGGGACAGTATTCTCCTCTGAAACAATCTTTCTCACCCTAAGAAGCTGGCTTCGGGGAAGGGACTTGATTAGGGACTGTTGATGGGCACTGCCATATTTCAAGAGACTGTTATGATCGTCTCTTTGCAAAAGATATCAGTACTAAAATCCAGCCCCTTCAAAAAACCCTAGAACAGTTCATTTGGCTAGGCACAAAGCCAAGGGTTCCCAGGAGGACAATGTACTTACCCAGGGACAGGGGTGGCTTGGGATTTCCAGACTTATCAGCTTATAGGCAAGCTATATTATTACAGCGCATAGTCGAATGGTCTCAAAACACAACTCACAAAGCATGGGTTAGGCTGGACGGGCAAATCTTTAGACTTAATAATGTCGGCACATTAGCATGGATACCACCCTCGCAACGACCTAAGATGCTAAGCAAATACCAGATAACATCAGAAATACTAAGCGAATGGGACAGAGTTATAGCCACCCACATACATATCTCATCCAAAACCTCCCCACTTCTGCCAATCATTGAGAATCCCGAATTGCCTTACTATAAAATTGGTTCACGACCCGGCAAACCTTATCAACTCCATACGGGCTGTCTACACAGCATCATAGAGAACGGAAAACTATACACCCAACAGCAGATGACCACAGTAGACAGTGATATTTTCTCCTCATGGCTAAGGTATAACCAAATGGTACACTTTCTAATGCATCACACACACAAAGAGGGACTGGGGAGAGAGCTCACTCCATTTGAACACCTATGCATCGCAAACAGACCACAAAGGCGCTTAATCTCACTCATATACAAATTAGTGTCCGATCAACCTGACAGCCCTCTACCCACATATACCAGCATCTGGAGCAGGGAACTTAATACTGACATTGCAAAAGAGGCATGGCTGGGCTCGTTTCAGCTAACAAAACACTCCTCGGTGTCAGCAAATGTACAGGAGATACACCTGAAACTGTTGTGCAGATGGTACCTCACACCAACTAGAATCCACAGGCTATACCCTAAGGCCAGCCCTCTGTGCTGGAGGGGATGTGGGGAGCTGGGGTCTCTTCTGCATATCTGGTGGTCCTGCCCGAAGCTGCTGGGCTTCTGGACCGAGATGATCACACAGGCCTCAGGGAGATTGAATGCCGGCATCCCTTGCACGCCTGAAACGATGCTCTTTCTGAACATTCCAAAAATTAAAGAACCACACAAGCAGGCACTTTTACTGATAATGATTACTGGAGCTAAAAAAATAATCCCTAAAAAATGGAAGACACCTAACATTCCAACATTAGAGGAATGGCGGAATACAGTGGACGATTTGCTGGTCCTCGAGAGATTACACTACATTAAGACAAACCAACTGGCCACACATGAAATGATGCTGGCCAGCTGGAGGGGAACACCTGTATAGTCAGTTAGACATAAAAATACACTCATCTGATTTGGGCTTATTGGCGCTTTTTTTTTTTTTTTTTTTTTTCTTCCTCCCCTCCCCCCTCTCTTTACACTTTTGCAGAACTCCCTCTTCCCTCTCCCTCATCTTTTAACTGTAACCCTACCTTTCGGAATATTATCTGGCATACTTGTTCAGTCAATAGACTTGTTTATTGTTAAGGAATAACCTTTTTGTTCATGGAAAAATGTTGAAAATTCAAGCTTATAATTGTGACACAAGAACTTGGCTTAATCATAAATCTGGACTTGCACCTACCTTGGGACTGGTCTATGCTCATGAAAGAGTATGTTAGGCCACATGGACTCCACTTTTCCCATTATGGTAATAATACTTGATGTCTATATTTTGTCGTATTGTTGTATTTTGTTTTAAACAATAAAGCTTGTTTAAAAAAAAAAAAAATCCAGCCCCTTTCTTAATTACAGACACATCCAGGAAGTCTATTCTAGTTTCAGACCACGTCAGTTTGAATTTTATATGGTAAGTACACCTATTCAATTTGTCCACAAATTGGACAAGGGCTCCAATGTCGCCAACCCATACACCAAAAATATTGTCAATGTAGCGCCACCAGGTTGTGCCACACTAACGAAACAACTCATTTTCAAAAACAAATATTTCCTCAAAGGAATTCATAAAGATATTGGCGTAATTAGGTTCAACATTGGAGCCCATGGCAGTCCCTTGTATTTGTAAAAAAAATGAATCTTCAAAATGAAAATAATTATTGTATAATACAATCTCCAAAAGCTGCAAGAGAAAATATATCTGTCCTTCATTATAAAGACCACATGAATATAACACAGATCTAACAGCCCCCAACCCACTCTGATGTGTAATGGCCGTGAAAAGGCCGGTAGCATGAATGGAATAAAGTATAAATGTAACTGTAAACATTTGTAAATTGCGTAACTTCTCTAGGAAGTCTCCCATGCCCCTGATGAATGTACTGGATTGTTCCACATGTGGACGCAGAATTTTGTCAAGAATAAGGCTATATGAGAGAAAATATAGTTGGTTCTTGCCACAATGGGGCGACCAGGGGGGTTAGTAAGGGACTTGGTAGCATATAGAACACTGGAGTCTTGGGGTCCTGCCCTACCAACAATTTAGCTGTATCTTTATCAATGATATTATTTATTTGTGCAAACTGAACAATTTTCAAAATCTCTTTTGCAATGTTAAACACTGGATTATAATCAATCAAAGCATAAACATTCTCTACTTCCAACTGGGAATACACTTTCTTCCTGTAGTCATGTTTATCCATCACCACAGTGGCACCACCCTTGTCTGCAGCTTTAAGGATTATCTCTTTCCTATATTTAGTCCTTTAAGGGACTGGCACTCCACTGTGGTAAAGTTAACATGACTACTATAAACAGGTTTTTTAATTTTTTGGATTTTCTGCCTGAGTTTAGAGACATCATTTATCACCAAGTTCTCAAAAGTCTCAATCCCATGGTGAGTAGTATTAGGAAAAAAATTGCTCTTATTGTACAGTCCCAATCCTTTGATATTCAAATCAGTCCATGTTAAACTAGGGACCCTCCTAGCGATATTCTGATCACTACTCAGTCTGCCAAATTTGTTATGCCAGGTTTTATGGACCTGAATAATCTATGCATGTCTTGTTGCAATGTAAAATAGTCACAGGATTTAGCGGGGCAGAATGACAACCCTTTTTGTAGCACAGTTCTCTCTGGGTCAGTCAGGTCATGATGGGATATATTTACCACTATGTCTGCTTGTTCGCCCGTGTGGTCCAGGGTGGAGCGTTCGCCCGTGTGGTCCGGCGTGGAGCGGTGCCCTTCATCCTTTGCTGCATCAGTTTGCTGTGTTCGGGGGTGATGTTTTCTCCCCCTCCGTCGGTACCGGAATCCTCTTCTCCTTGAGAAAAAAACAGAGGAGTCAGAGTTGCTGCTAGTGTTAGCCGCATGGTGTCTTTGGTGTCTCACGTGACCGGAAGTGACACGGCGTTCTTTGCCGTACGGGTCATAGATCCAGCAATACACTATACCAGCAGTGTAATCCTGATCGTCATGGAGAAATTTAACCCTTTTGCGCTCTTATTATTATTGTTATTTTTTATTTATAAAGCTCCAACAGATTCCGCAGTGATGCCCATGGGTACAAGTATAAAAGTACAACAGAGAAACAATACTCTTCAATATTTTTACGCAACTCTCCATCTGGATCTTATTGTCAGCCATCATTTTCTCACAGGTTTCAGCTTTCAAGGAGTTATACAGTTCGTTTTCCACCTTGGTTATAGAATCTTTAATGGTGTCAATTTCTTTTTGCAGGTATTTTACGGTGAGTAGAAGAAGAATCCATTGTTTGTATGCCTGAAGAAAAGACCGGTGTAGGTCTAGAAACGCGTAGCAGTTTTTATGGATTAAAACTCATTTATTTTATACACGGAAGTTGTCCTTTGTTCTCTTTCGATCCTTCCTGGTAAAGGTGTCAAAGTGTTCGATCTACCGCAGTGTCTCCTTCCTGAGAAAGGTTTCAAAGTGTCCGATCCACCACAGTGTCTGACTCATTAGCTGCATAGACGCACACCAATCAAGTGAACGCTGAGTACCATCTGTGTACAACCTGCCTGAGGCCACCCAGTGTGCTAACCACTGAAAGTGTTAGCCTGCCTGCCAGCACCGGTTACAATACGGTGCATTGATCTCTGGTAAGCGACGATAATAACTACTCATTTTGGATTTTGAGTCAACAATATCACGCTATGTGGCGCCCTCTTTTTTATTTCTAATTACAGATATCTCCTTCCCGAAGACCAGAGGAGCTTTTGCCGCTAGCACATTTGATTGCCTTACAAGATTTAGCACCATCATTCCACATGAACTTTATGGTTTGTTCTTAGACCAATATCACTTATTAACATTTTTTCTTAGCGCACCCCGATCACGGTTCCCTTAGGGGTTCCCCTTCTCATTTTACGGTGAGAACCAGGATATTGAAAGAGCACTTATTCAAAATATATTCAAACTTACGGCAATATTCCTGGTTCTCTCTGAGCAAGGAGGGCGGGTATTCATCCGCAGCCCACGAGGAATCCGTTTCACCCTATAGTACTCTACAAGTGTTGTTGCATGCAGATCGTAGGCAACCAGTTTTTTAGACAGCTTCTCATAGTTATGACTGGCTAACTCAGCTGGTGATGTATGAAGGAAGCTCTATGAGCCCCTTACAAGCTTAGTTATTCTTGTATAAGCAAACATTTGTGATCCACATATTTCAGGTGCTTTATCCATTGTAGAGCCTTGGTTCAGTGCACGGACTGAATAGGTCTACTTACCATATAAAATTCAAACTGACGTGGTCTAAAACTAGAATATACTTCCTGGATGTGTCTTTAATTAAAAAAAGGGGCTGGATTTAGTACTGATATATTTTGCAAAGAGACGGATTGTAACAGTCTCTTGAAATTTGACCGTGCCCATCAACAGTCCCTAATCAAGTCCCTACCCCAAAGTCAGCTCCTTAGGGTGAGGAAGATTGTTTCAGATGAGAATGCTGCCCCTCTGAGGTTGGAAGAAATGGGTCATAAATTTCTTGTAAGGGGTTATCCACAGGCTTTGATAGATCAGGTCATTACTGAGGTTAGAGCTACTCTTAGAAATTATTTGATAAGTAAACAATTGGCAAATAAAAAGGAAAAGAGGTTAACCTTTATATCTCAATTCTGTCAGGAAAGCAACCTAATCATGAAAATTATACGTCAATACTGGTATTTATTGGGGGGATGTATATCTGATCTGATGTAGAGGAATTTATGCAGCCACCCATGCCAGCCTTTAAGAGGAGTAAGAACTTGAGGGATGACCTTATAAGAGCTGATATAAGTTCTATTCTATTTTGAAACAATCTTTTATATCTGAAAAGAATCTTGGATGTTTCCCTTGCCTTGGTTGTGTTAGTTTTAGTTCTGTCATAAAGGGGCCTTATTTTTCTCATCCATTAGACATAATGCACACTATACATGTCTTACATCTTATGTTGTTTATCTTATCAAATGCACTTGTGGGCGTGGTTACGTTGGAGAGACCACCAGACGTATTAAAGATTGTATAAGTGAGCATAACAGCAACATATGGTGTAAGGTTGTAACTGCCCCAGTAGCTGCACATTTTTTACAGTTTGGCCACCAAATTAATCAATTGCGCTTCCAAGTCATTGAGAACGTTGATATCCCTAGGCGGGGGCAATAGGGAATTGCTCTTGAAGCAACGTGAGGTCTTTTGGATATTCAAAAGAAGAATGGTGTAGTATCTCACTGGGAGATACGAAGGCGCGCTACTATAGGTAATATGAAATGTAAAATAAGTATTAATAAAAAACCCAAACAATAATGACAAGTCCCAAAAATAATTACTCCGTTCTTGCCAAGTGTATCTCACTCAAATGACGAGTCTAAAGAAGAGATGATTGCAGTCCTATATCGGTCTGGTGGTCCTTTTAAACCAAAGATTCCTGTGTAGGCAGCTCCTCTTGTACCCAGAGAGCAGGGATGGCACTGTTTAGGAAGAGAAATGGAGAGGGCGCCACATAGCGTGATATTGCTTTAAAAAGGATAATGCGACAAGCAGAAAGGTAATGCGCTTACCGGAGACCGTGGTACTGTGCTGTGACCAGTACTGATAAGCCTGCTAGCACTTGAGTCAGTGGCTAGTACACTGTCAGATCTGATTCCTCCCGGGGCTTTATCCTGGGGCCAAAGAATGGTGCTGCGAGCGTTTCTGTGTCCTGCAACTGAGGTGTGTTGCTCAATTGAATTTAAAACAGAAATAGAGTGAACAACTTCCCAAGTTTAAAAGATTTCAAATCAGCTTTATTATAACGCGTTTCTCAACCACCAAGGGTCGTTTCTTCAGATATCAAAGCGAATAAAAAGTATTACAAAACTTGACAATTTATACACATTGAATACATAAAAAGGAAGTTGTCACATAGGTTACAAACCAATGAAAAACATTTCAAGACTCACCTGAGAGGCCAAACAAAGGGCTTCACAGGTGTTACAATGGGTGTGTGAACAGCATTGAAAGGTCATAATTATTTAAACTTGAGTCAGCTGTAGACTTCAGCTAAAAGAAGGTCTTAGATCCATACATAGTGTATTAAAAAAAGACACAGAGACACAAAATTAAAAAATACAAAATACATAAAAGCAAAAATCTGCAATTAAAAATATATAAATCTTGTTTGTATATAAACACATGATGCTCAAAGAAGTTGCACCTATAAAATATATTTAAATGTGATAAAAATCAAATGATCTAAAATGAGAGAACCATGGCAAGTTCAAATGTGGATTATAATGTGTCAGAGAATTTTATTGTATATTTAAAGGGATATTTGTTGTATATTTGAAGGGATGTTTGCAATACGTTGGATATAAAAATATATCCAAATATTAATTCCAAGTGATATGTAAATGTTGTGTGAAATGATGACTAATGTACGATCAGGGTATGTGTGCATAAAAAATAACGATAATGGTTATATAAATGAGCAGGTAAGATCTGAAAGTGTATTAGGTGTTTTTTATATTTAAAGGGACATTTGCAACAAGAGATGTGTTTGTGCTAGGTGTATTTCATTTCTAAATAATAAAACTAAAATGTGAAATATCTACTAGTGTGCAAATCTTACATGGAGTGTTGTCAGTTAGCATTTGTTGTAGTGGAATATAAAAACATAGTAGTGCTAAAGACTGTTTATTGGAAAAAATGAGATAGCTAGTGAACATCTTCGATGTTAGCAGTGTACTTAATAGGCATCTATTTTCAAAGTTTTTTGTACATAGTGCCTAAAAACTAATCTCCATTTTGTTTCTAATCTCACCACTAGAAGATGAGTTATAGAATTCCATGGAAAAAATTAGACGATATGTCTTTGACAAAAGTGTAACATGTATGAAAAAGGGGGGCAGACCTCGGTATTGTTGATGGAAAGGGTGCATGTGTAAAATGTAGGGACAAAGATGATGTTACGATCTGTCTGTTGGTGAGTTATGCTAGCAATATCAATAGAATTAGAAAACCTAAGGACATCTTTGTTGTTTGTTAATAGTGTACTAAATAGGCCTCTATTTTTGGAGCTATTTGTGTATAATGCTTGTTGACAATATGCTTGATAGACATCTATTTAGGAACTATTTTTGCCTAATGTCGAAAAACTGATCTCCATTTATATATTTTTTTTTTTTTTTTTTTTTTTTTTTTTTTATTGTGGATAACATGCGACGTTAGTTCGCTATACTCCAATATTTCACATACATTAGGTTTACAAGCAATTGAACATTTCCTTAAGAAGGACATTTATTTAAGGACATTTATTTACCAGACCTACAACGTGATTTCATTTTAGAAAGCATTCTTTTTATACTCCAACACAATTATTTTTTATATCAAGACACTTTTTATTTGCAGACCAAAGGTACGGCCATGGGGACCAGGTTTGCCCCAAGTTTTGCCAACCTATTCATGGGATTATTTGAAGAAAAGTACATCTATTCGGCAAACTTGGGGTCAGACCTGGTCTTCTATGGCCGCTATATAGATGATTTGATTTTTCTTTGGGGAGGGGACAATACCACAGCAAGCAAATTTATAGAATATCTCAACCAAAATGATATGGGTATCGAATCTACAGCTAACATTCAAACAACACATATTGAATATTTGGACTTAAATCTAAGCATTGATAACAATCAAATCAAGTCAAAAACCTATTTCAAAGATGTAGACAGCAACAGTTTTCTCAATTACAAGAGCAACCATCATAAAAAGTGGATCCATAATATCCCTTACAGCCAATTTCGAAGAATCAGACGAAATTGCACTGACCACAGTACCTTTTTGGAACAAAGCCAAATCCTATATAATAGGTTTTTAGAAAAAGAATATCCCCGATACCTATTAGATAGATCTCTAGAAAGGGCATCATCATTAAATAGAAATGATATTCTAACCAATAATAAAAAAGCGAACAACCAATCACAAGACACCATGACAAGAGAGACGCTTTTTATAACACAATTCAATTCTGATTTTCAACAATTAGAACACATATTACACAAACATTGGCACATCATTCAAAGAGATCCCATACTTAAACATCTGGTAAAAGAAAAACCAAAAATAGTTTATAGAAGAGCTCCTACATTAAGAAGCAAACTAGCCCCCAGCAAAAAAGTCAAACATGTTCAGAGAACAAATAAAAATCACATTCAAATACCAAATAAAGGTCTGTTTGGGTTATGTGGGCTATATAAATGCGGCAAATCGGGCTGTGGGACATGCAAAATTATTAAATCCGGCTTAAAAAATTTTAAATCAACAGTCACAGGGGAAAATTTTCAGATTTCTATTTTCTTCAACTGTGAGTCCTCCTACACAGTATACCTCATGGAGTGCATATGTGGCCTCCAGTACGTAGGCCGCACATCAAGGAGACTTCGTACAAGGTGGGGTGAACACCATCGAAACTGTAAGAACAGTAAAAAAAAGAACATCAAACACAGCATACCCCATCATTGCTTGACAAAACATAATGGAAATCCTTATATTTATAGTTACATTCCGATTGATTTTGTTCCAAAAAATAATGATTACAATAGACTACTCAAATTGAGACAACGTGAAACTTTTTGGATATATCGTTTAAAAACACTATATCCATTGGGGCTCAATGCCAATTTAGATCTGGCAGCCTTTAATTGATAGACATCACCACCACAGCTAACTAATTTATCCTCTGGTTTCAAAACCCCAACATACCCCCTAACTATAATGTAGCCTTTATTCCATTATTTTGCTTTTTCTGTATCATATCCATACACTGATTACATCTAAACATCAAATCCATACATTTAGATTTGTGACAATGTGGATGTATTGTTTTCTGCGTCTGAGTGCCTATTGTAGCAACAATTACAGCTCATGAAATTTGACTTAACATCACTTTCATACCACTTTATACTATATATACAAATTCATACTTACATAGACTTCATACACACCAACACACTACAACCTTTTTGTTACGATTAATAATACACAAGATATATTCACAATGTTTCACAAATATATACACTTTTTTTCATCAACAATATAGAGGTCTGTATACTATTCCAACACGCTACACACATGCCAAATACATACCGTTTAATACTTTCTTGAACTTTATAACTTTTTCCATAGTGGCAAGATTAAAAATATAAATGGAGATCAGTTTTTCGACATTAGGCAAAAATAGTTCCTAAATAGATGTCTATCAAGCATATTGTCAACAAGCATTATACACAAATAGCTCCAAAAATAGAGGCCTATTTAGTACACTATTAACAAACAACAAAGATGTCCTTAGGTTTTCTAATTCTATTGATATTGCTAGCATAACTCACCAACAGACAGATCGTAACATCATCTTTGTCCCTACATTTTACACATGCACCCTTTCCATCAACAATACCGAGGTCTGCCCCCCTTTTTCATACATGTTACACTTTTGTCAAAGACATATCGTCTAATTTTTTCCATGGAATTCTATAACTCATCTTCTAGTGGTGAGATTAGAAAAGTTATCAAGTGGGGAAGGTCTCACAAATAGACCATAATCATCAAAGCTAATATATTCATTAGAGTTTCTGAATAAACTATAGGCGAAATCTTTTCCCTTCTCTGATGTTGTTATATATTAGAATCTATAAGTGTTCTCAAATATGAGCTTTTTATAGTTATCATCATATCTGTATGATGGTAAATATCAATGCGGTGAATTGGTCTTTTTAATGGGCCAATGTTAAGTTAGCAATCTGATATATTTAATATATTTGATATATTTGATATATTTAACTAGTTACCACATTTAGGGGCTAGATAGACAGTTTGAGAGACAGGTTTAGAGATGATATATAGAGGGAGAGGGATTTACACTTAGCTTCTGATGTTTATTCATCTGTACTTTCATTCTCTCAAGGTGGGATATATGTGGCATTATTCAGGATTTTTTCTTTTCTATAGTTATAATCCTCTTAGTGATGTTTTTCTTCTTATGATGAAATGTTTTCTTAAGGTAGTCAAATTCTCTTACTTGGATATGAGCAGAAATGTGGCCGGGGACAGTTATATGTATGAGAGTTTCCTAGGAAGCTCTTAATTCCCTGAGGTGTGTTGTCTGGAGGGTCACTCTGATCCTTCTCGTTTCCTCTGGTGTACTCCCATAGCCTTACTAGTTCAATGTTATCCTTAGTTTAGGTTCAATAGATGAGACAGGTCCTCTTTATTATTCAAACCTCTAGGGTGGAGGGAGTCAAGGCGAAATATCCATTTTGACTCCTCAGTGAGTAATTTTTTCTCCTGGTTTCCTCCTCTCCAATCCCTGGGAACCTTTTGTATTCCCATATATGTGAGTGTTTTGATGTTTCCTTGATGTTTTTCTGAAAAATGTTTGTATAATGCAGTCTCTTTATTGAGTTTTTCGATACATAACAAATGTTCACGTATCCTATCTCTCAGTGGTCTGGACGTTTGTCCCACATATTGGAGACCGCATGGGCATTCGAGGAGGTATATGACGTCCTTATCTTGACACTTTATTAGTTCTTTGATTTTGTATTTTTCTTTATTATTGTGTGATTGGAACATTGTGGATTTTTTGCCACATTTGCATGCCTTGCATGTGTGACAGGGAAAAAAACCTTTTATTGTTTTCCCAAATACATCTTTTATTCCAGATTTTTTGACCTTTTTGATGCTTGGGGCTAGTTTGTTTTTCAGGTTATTTGTTCTTCTGTATACGAACTTTGGTCGTTGAGGAAGTTTTTCTCCTAGGATGTCATCGTCCTTCAATATGTTCCAATGCTTCCTAAAGATGTTTTCGATAACCCTACTGTTTTCACTGTATTCTGTTATTAATGGTATATCCAGGATTTCGTTGTCATTATTCCCACTGGATTTATCCTTGTATTTGGTTAGTTCTTTTCTTTCAATTTTTCGGACCTCTTCTATCTTCTGATCCAATAGATGTTCGTTGTAACCTCTCTCGATGAATTTAGCCTTGATTAACTGGGCTTGTTCCTCCCATTTTTGTGGATCTGAGCAGTTTTTCTTCATCCGTAGAAGTTGTCCCTTTGGGATGTTTGCCTTCCAATTTCTGTGATGACAACTGGTTTGGTGGACATAATTGTTGCTGTCCACCTGCTTAAAGTGAGTTGATGTTTCGATGTTATTATTCTTTATTTCTATTTTCAGATCCAGATAAGTAAGAGATTTTTGACTACATTCGTATGTAAACTGAAGATTTACTTCATTCTGGTTCATCACCTTGAAGGTATATTCAAGATCTTCTTGTGTTCCTCTCCACACAAGTATGATGTCATCGATATAGCGGCGATAGAGGACCAGATCCGCGCCTGCAGGACATGACTCCCAGAAAATTTCTTCCCACTTGGCCATATAGAGGTTGGCATAGCTCGGCGCGAACCTGGTCCCCATCGCCGTCCCACATATCTGTCTGTAGAATTTCCCTTCGTTGCTGAAGTAATTGTGATGTAGAATATAGTTTATACTTTCTAGTATAAATTCACATTGTCTTTCTGGGATCTCTTCCTCTCTCTCCAGGTAAAATTTCACAGCTTTCAGTCCTTCCTCATGGGGAATACTCGTGTATAACGCAGTCACGTCACAAGTTGCCAGGATGTAATTCTCTTCCCAACTTATATCCTCGAGTAGATTGATTATTTGAGTAGAATCCCTTATATATGATGGGCGTTCTCTGACAAGCTTCTGGAGATGTCTGTCCACATACTCCGACAGATTGCTACTTAAAGACCCTATCCCTGAGATTATTGGTCTTCCAGGGGGGTTGTTCAAACTTTTATGAATTTTGGGGAGGTGATATATTATCGGTGTCTTTGGAAATGTTACATTTATGTAATCATACTCTTTTTCATTCAGAATATTCTCTTCTTTTGCTCCCTTCAAAAGGTTTGTCAGTGTTTTTTTGTATAGATTAACCGGGTTTTCTTTCAGTTTTTCATATGTATTTTGGTCACCCAGAATCCTCTCCATCTCCTTATTGTAGTCTGTCTTGTTCATTACCACAATCCCACCGCCCTTATCAGCCGGCTTAATGATGAGATTGTGGTTATCTTCCAACTTTTTAACGATTTCGATTTGTTTATTCGATAGGTTTTTGTTTTTCAATTTGAGCTTCTTGTTGTCTATATCTCGTATCTCTCTACATACTACAGTCTCGAATGTTTCGAGTGCTGTCCCTTTGTATGTCAGAGGGTAGAATGTAGATTTTGGCTTCAGGTTGGTATGTTTGTAGCCATCCATTTGTTGAGTTTGAGTATATCCTTGAAAACCATAGCCCATCCTTTCCAAAGGTGATTTCAGAAAAAATCTTTTCAGAGTTAATTTTCTGATAAATTCTTTTGTGTTTATGAATGTCGTGAATTTATCCAGACATTTAGAAGGGGCGAAAGATAAGCCCAATTTTAGGATGGATCTTTCCTCTTCGTTCAATTTATGGGAACTTAGATTGAATATCCCTTTCTCAGAATCATCACCTGTCTGGTGATTTATTTCATTTGTAACTTTCTTTGTCTTTAGGCCTCCTCTTTTTCCTCTATGGGTCTTGTTTTTACCCGTGTGGAGGATTGGTTTTGTTCTCCTTTTTTGTGGTTTTGGAGTTCCAATTCTAAAAAAGAAGAAGTGGAGGATGAGGAGTGTTGTAATGCTGGTGTATCTGTTTTTATTTGGTTATTTGATCTATTCGTTCCAGTCCTCTTTTCTCTGGTTGTTGGTTGTCCCCTTAGGGATTTGGTCCATTCCTTTTCTCTCTCATTGAGAGGCTCTTCTCTTGGACCTTGTTGTCTCCTTTCACGTGGGGGGGTCTCATAGATATTTGTATTTCTGAAGCTTTGTTCTTGCATTTCTCCGTAGGTAGATCTTCCAACGAAGTTACTCCTCTGCTGGTAATTATTATTGTTTCTTCGTTGATATCCCCGCTCCTGATAGTTTTGGTATCTCCAATTTCTTTCCGGGTAGTCGGAATCTCTCCAATATGCTTGTGCAAATCTCCCTCTATAATACCGTTCTCTTCCTCTTTCATCGAAATTATTTGTATAATAATCTCTTCTCTCTCTTCTATGGTCAGAGTGGTTAGTACTTATTCTGTTATTGTTATATGGCCTTTCATATAGATTCTGTCTACTAGGTGCATATTGCCCCCTATAGTTATTTTCAAAGTGTCTTTGTCTCTTATTGTAGGTGTGAGCATTATAGTCATTCCTATAGTTAGTTTGTCTCGAGTTGTGTTCTGATTTGTCATTATGGTATTCTGACATATTGTTCCTATAATGTGGTGTGTATTGCTGTCTTTCAGGGTCTTGGAAGTTGGTTTTATCTTTCTTAGTTTTATTGTATGTCACTGTTGTCCATGTGTTAGATTCATTCTCTTCATTGTGGGTATCGGTATTTTCCCCATCTAAATTTACTTTTGATTCAGAGTCACCCTTTTCTTCATTATTTTTCTTTTCTAATTCCCTTATTAATTTCTTAGTTTTCTTTTTTGTAATATCTTCCTTTATTTTAATTACTTTTTTCACTAGACTTTCTTTCTTATGTGCAATCTCTTCACATTCTAATCCTGAACTTTCTAAGTTCAGAATAATGACTTCATTTTCCTTAATGTCTAAGTCAATCTGTATGATTTGTGTTTCTCTGTGCTCTATAATTAGCTTAATCAGCTGTTGTGAAGTTTGTAATAATGTATTTTTCCATTTTTCAGCAAGAGTATCTGAGATTGGAAAAGCACATTCTTTGTGCACTAATAGCCCTTTTGGAATAATCTTTAATTCCAAACATTTTTGGAGAAAAGTTATCTCTCCTTTGTATTTCACCTCAGAGATGAGTAACTTTTCTAATTCTTTAAAGATTAGATGTATATCTATGGTGTCATCTTCAACATCCAACATGTGCTCTTCTTTTCCTATGTCTGTGATATTAATATTTATTGGCTGCCTCAGGCTTAAAAAGGAGCTCATAGTGTGATATAAAGAAATTGCAAAAGGCTGCTCTGTGTTTGCTAGGATGATGAATACTGTATCTGGGTGGACACTAAGCGCCTAATGCTAAAAGGGACCCTTTGCTCTAATAAATTGACCCCTAGCGGTCAGAAAAGTGGATATTCAGAAAGAAAAATTATTATTAAAGCGCCAAAAGGACAAGGCTGGGTCTAAGTGAAATTATATCATTTATTACAATGAATATAGAAAACAGTTAAAATATATCTAGAGTACATAAAAAATATATATACATATATCCTGGATCCAAGATTTACAATAATTAAAACAAAATGTAAAAGCAATCAGTAAAAACAGATGTATCCAAAACTTGATTTTATCAGTACTTCGATTGGTTTGGAAATCTGATATGTTGTGAGTCAATGATACAAGCTATGTATCTTAACAGTGCTTTAAAGCAAATGGATTGAATGTTATTTGATTGAGTGTGGGTGCTCTTATTAACACATCAGTGTGAAATAATAAAGTGCAAACAAAGGTTAACAAAGAACAGTGTAAAGATCAGTGTAAACCTATGATGTGAACACAACTAGCAATCGTTAAATTGTGTAGTGTTAGTGTACAATGGCAAACTCCAAAAAAACCATATAAAAAATATAATTTAGAATATAAAAATATAAAAATATAAAAATCCAAAAAAAGGTCCAAAAAAGTCCTGAAACAAAGTGAACAGTCAAACAACAGTGGAGAATGTCAGATGTGAAAAATTAAAAATTAAAAATGAATAAATGTACTTGTTTGTCCCAAACAGATGTAGTGGTATTCCTCCCAGTGTTTTTTCTCCCAAGTGTTAGATGTAGATAAGACTCCTAAGTGATGACCCAATCGGTCAGTCAGTGATCTGCCATATTGATCCTTTCTGTCAAAGATACAAGAACAATAATAGTGCAGACGTTTTACAAAATAGCTCCCTATCAGAGTATCACTTACCAGTCGACGCGTTTCGGTCAGGCATTGACCTTTATCAAGACTGGTTTTAGCTAATTTTTTGCTTCTTTTTATACCCTTGTTGATTTTCGTATGACCGGAAGTGCAGTTTCCCACTTCCGGTTTCGGGTGACGATCGTTAGTTAATATCGTATATGAAAGGGCTTTTCTATTGGCATTTTTTATTCATAGTTTGGAATAAAACACTTGTATCTTAAATCCATATAGTTTGGTATGGTATATTTAATGTTTTCCTATGAGTTCCTATTTTCTAGTTATCTGATTGGTCGGATTTAGGGCGTGTGTTCTATGCCTTTTACTATTGGTGGTGTATTTCAGTCTTGTGAATAGACTCCAACTACCTATTTACATGTGGGGGTGTGTATTAGTTCCCTTTTCTTATTGGTCCAATATTTCTTAGTGCCGGTTTCCATACTATTTTCAGTGTATGTTAATTGTGAATTGGATATGTTCTTTTGTGCGGTCCAGTCAAAGGTGGGATAGACATTGTGTGTCACAGTCAAAATTGAAAAATAATGAAAAGTAAATATAACATAACAAATAAAAATAAAAAATAGAAATAGCGATTAAAACAATAGAAATTATATAAATATTGCAACAAGTACATACATACTTTTATACATACTTTTTACATTCTTAGCATTTTATTTCTTCAATCTTATGCTGTATTAGACATTTTTAAAGTGGAATGACATATTGATGGTATATAGAAATTTCAATAGACCCGTGCTTTGTTGTTTTCTTATCTGTTTAAAATGGGGGGTATATGAGATACTTTTTCTTGTTGGTCTTCGGTAATTTATTAATAATTATTGTTTTTTTAAATTCTTTCTGATTATCCAGCTTAGATTTTAGCTTAAATTATAGCTTAAATTTTTATTATAGCTTATATTTTTAGAGGACTGGGTTAATGATTCTTCTCTAATATATTAGATGTTCTTTCTATTGTGTGTATTGGGTATAGTGGGTTTTTTGTTGGAAATCTGTATATACCCCTTTATTAGGTATTAGAGGGCCGATCGTAAGGGCCACTTGGAATGGGATTAAAACCCCATGTCAGGTTGTATCTATGTGATTTCTTTTTCTGGAGTTATCAAGTGGGGAAGGTCTCACAAATAGACCATAATCATCAAAGCTAATATATTCATTAGAGTTTCTGAATAAACTATAGGCGAAATCTTTTCCCTTCTCTGATGTTGTTATATATTAGAATCTATAAGTGTTCTCAAATATGAGCTTTTTATAGTTATCATCATATCTGTATGATGGTAAATATCAATGCGGTGAATTGGTCTTTTTAATGGGCCAATGTTAAGTTAGCAATCTGATATATTTAATATATTTGATATATTTGATATATTTAACTAGTTACCACATTTAGGGGCTAGATAGACAGTTTGAGAGACAGGTTTAGAGATGATATATAGAGGGAGAGGGATTTACACTTAGCTTCTGATGTTTATTCATCTGTACTTTCATTCTCTCAAGGTGGGATATATGTGGCATTATTCAGGATTTTTTCTTTTCTATAGTTATAATCCTCTTAGTGATGTTTTTCTTCTTATGATGAAATGTTTTCTTAAGGTAGTCAAATTCTCTTACTTGGATATGAGCAGAAATGTGGCCGGGGACAGTTATATGTATGAGAGTTTCCTAGGAAGCTCTTAATTCCCTGAGGTGTGTTGTCTGGAGGGTCACTCTGATCCTTCTCGTTTCCTCTGGTGTACTCCCATAGCCTTACTAGTTCAATGTTATCCTTAGTTTAGGTTCAATAGATGAGACAGGTCCTCTTTATTATTCAAACCTCTAGGGTGGAGGGAGTCAAGGCGAAATATCCATTTTGACTCCTCAGTGAGTAATTTTTTCTCCTGGTTTCCTCCTCTCCAATCCCTGGGAACCTTTTGTATTCCCATATATGTGAGTGTTTTGATGTTTCCTTGATGTTTTTCTGAAAAATGTTTGTATAATGCGGTCTCTTTATTGAGTTTTTCGATACATAACAAATGTTCACGTATCCTATCTCTCAGTGGTCTGGACGTTTGTCCCACATATTGGAGACCGCATGGGCATTCGAGGAGGTATATGACGTCCTTATCTTGACACTTTATTAGTTCTTTGATTTTGTATTTTTCTTTATTATTGTGTGATTGGAACATTGTGGATTTTTTGCCACATTTGCATGCCTTGCATGTGTGACAGGGAAAAAAACCTTTTATTGTTTTCCCAAATACATCTTTTATTCCAGATTTTTTGACCTTTTTGATGCTTGGGGCTAGTTTGTTTTTCAGGTTATTTGTTCTTCTGTATACGAACTTTGGTCGTTGAGGAAGTTTTTCTCCTAGGATGTCATCGTCCTTCAATATGTGCCAATGCTTCCTAAAGATGTTTTCGATAACCCTACTGTTTTCACTGTATTCTGTTATTAATGGTATATCCAGGATTTCGTTGTCATTATTCCCACTGGATTTATCCTTGTATTTGGTTAGTTCTTTTCTTTCAATTTTTCGGACCTCTTCTATCTTCTGATCCAATAGATGTTCGTTGTAACCTCTCTCGATGAATTTAGCCTTGATTAACTGGGCTTGTTCCTCCCATTTTTGTGGATCTGAGCAGTTTTTCTTCATCCGTAGAAGTTGTCCCTTTGGGATGTTTGCCTTCCAATTTCTGTGATGACAACTGGTTTGGTGGACATAATTGTTGCTGTCCACCTGCTTAAAGTGAGTTGATGTTTCGATGTTATTATTCTTTATTTCTATTTTCAGATCCAGATAAGTAAGAGATTTTTGACTACATTCGTATGTAAACTGAAGATTTACTTCATTCTGGTTGATGTCATCGATATAGCGGCGATAGAGGAACATCATACTTGTGTGGAGAGGAACACAAGAAGATCTTGAATATACCTTCAAGGTGATGAACCAGAATGAAGTAAATCTTCAGTTTACATACGAATGTAGTCAAAAATCTCTTACTTATCTGGATCTGAAAATAGAAATAAAGAATAATAACATCGAAACATCAACTCACTTTAAGCAGGTGGACAGCAACAATTATGTCCACCAAACCAGTTGTCATCACAGAAATTGGAAGGCAAACATCCCAAAGGGACAACTTCTACGGATGAAGAAAAACTGCTCAGATCCACAAAAATGGGAGGAACAAGCCCAGTTAATCAAGGCTAAATTCATCGAGAGAGGTTACAACGAACATCTATTGGATCAGAAGATAGAAGAGGTCCGAAAAATTGAAAGAAAAGAACTAACCAAATACAAGGATAAATCCAGTGGGAATAATGACAACGAAATCCTGGATATACCATTAATAACAGAATACAGTGAAAACAGTAGGGTTATCGAAAACATCTTTAGGAAGCATTGGAACATATTGAAGGACGATGACATCCTAGGAGAAAAACTTCCTCAACGACCAAAGTTCGTATACAGAAGAACAAATAACCTGAAAAACAAACTAGCCCCAAGCATCAAAAAGGTCAAAAAATCTGGAATAAAAGATGTATTTGGGAAAACAATAAAAGGTTTTTTTCCCTGTCACACATGCAAGGCATGCAAATGTGGCAAAAAATCCACAATGTTCCAATCACACAATAATAAAGAAAAATACAAAATCAAAGAACTAATAAAGTGTCAAGATAAGGACGTCATATACCTCCTCGAATGCCCATGCGGTCTCCAATATGTGGGACAAACGTCCAGACCACTGAGAGATAGGATACGTGAACATTTGTTATGTATCGAAAAACTCAATAAAGAGACCGCATTATACAAACATTTTTCAGAAAAACATCAAGGAAACATCAAAACACTCACATATATGGGAATACAAAAGGTTCCCAGGGATTGGAGAGGAGGAAACCAGGAGAAAAAATTACTCACTGAGGAGTCAAAATGGATATTTCGCCTTGACTCCCTCCACCCTAGAGGTTTGAATAATAAAGAGGACCTGTCTCATCTATTGAACCTAAACTAAGGATAACATTGAACTAGTAAGGCTATGGGAGTACACCAGAGGAAACGAGAAGGATCAGAGTGACCCTCCAGACAACACACCTCAGGGAATTAAGAGCTTCCTAGGAAACTCTCATACATATAACTGTCCCCGGCCACATTTCTGCTCATATCCAAGTAAGAGAATTTGACTACCTTAAGAAAACATTTCATCATAAGAAGAAAAACATCACTAAGAGGATTATAACTATAGAAAAGAAAAAATCCTGAATAATGCCACATATATCCCACCTTGAGAGAATGAAAGTACAGATGAATAAACATCAGAAGCTAAGTGTAAATCCCTCTCCCTCTATATATCATCTCTAAACCTGTCTCTCAAACTGTCTATCTAGCCCCTAAATGTGGTAACTAGTTAAATATATCAAATATATCAAATATATTAAATATATCAGATTGCTAACTTAACATTGGCCCATTAAAAAGACCAATTCACCGCATTGATATTTACCATCATACAGATATGATGATAACTATAAAAAGCTCATATTTGAGAACACTTATAGATTCTAATATATAACAACATCAGAGAAGGGAAAAGATTTCGCCTATAGTTTATTCAGAAACTCTAATGAATATATTAGCTTTGATGATTATGGTCTATTTGTGAGACCTTCCCCACTTGATAACTCCAGAAAAAGAAATCACATAGATACAACCTGACATGGGGTTTTAATCCCATTCCAAGTGGCCCTTACGATCGGCCCTCTAATACCTAATAAAGGGGTATATACAGATTTCCAACAAAAAACCCACTATACCCAATACACACAATAGAAAGAACATCTAATATATTAGAGAAGAATCATTAACCCAGTCCTCTAAAAATATAAGCTATAATAAAAATGTAAGCTATAATTTAAGTTAAAATCTAAGCTGGATAATCAGAAAGAATTTAAAAAAACAATAATTATTAATAAATTACCGAAGACCAACAAGAAAAAGTATCTCATATACCCCCCATTTTAAACAGATAAGAAAACAACAAAGCACGGGTCTATTGAAATTTCTATATACCATCAATATGTCATTCCACTTTAAAAATGTCTAATACAGCATAAGATTGAAGAAATAAAATGCTAAGAATGTAAAAAGTATGTATAAAAGTATGTATGTACTTGTTGCAATATTTATATAATTTCTATTGTTTTAATCGCTATTTCTATTTTTTATTTTTATTTGTTATGTTATATTTACTTTTCATTATTTTTCAATTTTGACTGTGACACACAATGTCTATCCCACCTTTGACTGGACCGCACAAAAGAACATATCCAATTCACAATTAACATACACTGAAAATAGTATGGAAACCGGCACTAAGAAATATTGGACCAATAAGAAAAGGGAACTAATACACACCCCCACATGTAAATAGGTAGTTGGAGTCTATTCACAAGACTGAAATACACCACCAATAGTAAAAGGCATAGAACACACGCCCTAAATCCGACCAATCAGATAACTAGAAAATCGGAACTCATAGGAAAACATTAAATATACCATACCAAACTATATGGATTTAAGATACAAGTGTTTTATTCCAAACTATGAATAAAAAATGCCAATAGAAAAGCCCTTTCATATACGATATTAACTAATGATCGTCACCCGAAACCGGAAGTGGGAAACTGCACTTCCGGTCATACGAAAATCAACAAGGGTATAAAAAGAAGCAAAAAATTAGCTAAAACCAGTCTTGATAAAGGTCAATGCCTGACCGAAACGCGTCGACTGGTAAGTGATACTCTGATAGGGAGCTATTTTGTAAAACGTCTGCACTATTATTGTTCTTGTATCTTTGACAGAAAGGATCAATATGGCAGATCACTGACTGACCGATTGGGTCATCACTTAGGAGTCTTATCTACATCTAACACTTGGGAGAAAAAACACTGGGAGGAATACCACTACATCTGTTTGGGACAAACAAGTACATTTATTCATTTTTCATTTTTAATTTTTCACATCTGACATTCTCCACTGTTGTTTGACTGTTCACTTTGTTTCAGGACTTTTTTGGACCTTTTTTTGGATTTTTATATTTTTATATTTTTATATTCTAAATTATATTTTTTATATGTTTTTTTTGGAGTTTGCCATTGTACACTAACACTACACAATTTAACGATTGCTAGTTGTGTTCACATCATAGGTTTACACTGATCTTTACACTGTTCTTTGTTAACCTTTGTTTGCACTTTATTATTTCACACTGATGTGTTAATAAGAGCACCCACACTCAATCAAATAACATTCAATCCATTTGCTTTAAAGCACTGTTAAGATACATAGCTTGTATCATTGACTCACAACATATCAGATTTCCAAACCAATCGAAGTACTGATAAAATCAAGTTTTGGATACATCTGTTTTTACTGATTGCTTTTACATTTTGTTTTAATTATTGTAAATCTTGGATCCAGGATATATGTATATATATTTTTTATGTACTCTAGATATATTTTAACTGTTTTCTATATTCATTGTAATAAATGATATAATTTCACTTAGACCCAGCCTTGTCCTTTTGGCGCTTTAATAATAATTTTTCTTTCTGAATATCCACTTTTCTGACCGCTAGGGGTCAATTTATTAGAGCAAAGGGTCCCTTTTAGCATTAGGCGCTTAGTGTCCACCCAGATACAGTATTCATCATCCTAGCAAACACAGAGCAGCCTTTTGCAATTTCTTTATATCACACTATGAGCTCCTTTTTAAGCCTGAGGCAGCCAATAAATATTAATATCACAGACATAGGAAAAGAAGAGCACATGTTGGATGTTGAAGATGACACCATAGATATACATCTAATCTTTAAAGAATTAGAAAAGTTACTCATCTCTGAGGTGAAATACAAAGGAGAGATAACTTTTCTCCAAAAATGTTTGGAATTAAAGATTATTCCAAAAGGGCTATTAGTGCACAAAGAATGTGCTTTTCCAATCTCAGATACTCTTGCTGAAAAATGGAAAAATACATTATTACAAACTTCACAACAGCTGATTAAGCTAATTATAGAGCACAGAGAAACACAAATCATACAGATTGACTTAGACATTAAGGAAAATGAAGTCATTATTCTGAACTTAGAAAGTTCAGGATTAGAATGTGAAGAGATTGCACATAAGAAAGAAAGTCTAGTGAAAAAAGTAATTAAAATAAAGGAAGATATTACAAAAAAGAAAACTAAGAAATTAATAAGGGAATTAGAAAAGAAAAATAATGAAGAAAAGGGTGACTCTGAATCAAAAGTAAATTTAGATGGGGAAAATACCGATACCCACAATGAAGAGAATGAATCTAACACATGGACAACAGTGACATACAATAAAACTAAGAAAGATAAAACCAACTTCCAAGACCCTGAAAGACAGCAATACACACCACATTATAGGAACAATATGTCAGAATACCATAATGACAAATCAGAACACAACTCGAGACAAACTAACTATAGGAATGACTATAATGCTCACACCTACAATAAGAGACAAAGACACTTTGAAAATAACTATAGGGGGCAATATGCACCTAGTAGACAGAATCTATATGAAAGGCCATATAACAATAACAGAATAAGTACTAACCACTCTGACCATAGAAGAGAGAGAAGAGATTATTATACAAATAATTTCGATGAAAGAGGAAGAGAACGGTATTATAGAGGGAGATTTGCACAAGCATATTGGAGAGATTCCGACTACCCGGAAAGAAATTGGAGATACCAAAACTATCAGGAGCGGGGATATCAACGAAGAAACAATAATAATTACCAGCAGAGGAGTAACTTCGTTGGAAGATCTACCTACGGAGAAATGCAAGAACAAAGCTTCAGAAATACAAATATCTATGAGACCCCCCCACGTGAAAGGAGACAACAAGGTCCAAGAGAAGAGCCTCTCAATGAGAGAGAAAAGGAATGGACCAAATCCCTAAGGGGACAACCAACAACCAGAGAAAAGAGGACTGGAACGAATAGATCAAATAACCAAATAAAAACAGATACACCAGCATTACAACACTCCTCATCCTCCACTTCTTCTTTTTTAGAATTGGAACTCCAAAACCACAAAAAAGGAGAACAAAACCAATCCTCCACACGGGTAAAAACAAGACCCATAGAGGAAAAAGAGGAGGCCTAAAGACAAAGAAAGTTACAAATGAAATAAATCACCAGACAGGTGATGATTCTGAGAAAGGGATATTCAATCTAAGTTCCCATAAATTGAACGAAGAGGAAAGATCCATCCTAAAATTGGGCTTATCTTTCGCCCCTTCTAAATGTCTGGATAAATTCACGACATTCATAAACACAAAAGAATTTATCAGAAAATTAACTCTGAAAAGATTTTTTCTGAAATCACCTTTGGAAAGGATGGGCTATGGTTTTCAAGGATATACTCAAACTCAACAAATGGATGGCTACAAACATACCAACCTGAAGCCAAAATCTACATTCTACCCTCTGACATACAAAGGGACAGCACTCGAAACATTCGAGACTGTAGTATGTAGAGAGATACGAGATATAGACAACAAGAAGCTCAAATTGAAAAACAAAAACCTATCGAATAAACAAATCGAAATCGTTAAAAAGTTGGAAGATAACCACAATCTCATCATTAAGCCGGCTGATAAGGGCGGTGGGATTGTGGTAATGAACAAGACAGACTACAATAAGGAGATGGAGAGGATTCTGGGTGACCAAAATACATATGAAAAACTGAAAGAAAACCCGGTTAATCTATACAAAAAAACACTGACAAACCTTTTGAAGGGAGCAAAAGAAGAGAATATTCTGAATGAAAAAGAGTATGATTACATAAATGTAACATTTCCAAAGACACCGATAATATATCACCTCCCCAAAATTCATAAAAGTTTGAACAACCCCCCTGGAAGACCAATAATCTCAGGGATAGGGTCTTTAAGTAGCAATCTGTCGGAGTATGTGGACAGACATCTCCAGAAGCTTGTCAGAGAACGCCCATCATATATAAGGGATTCTACTCAAATAATCAATCTACTCGAGGATATAAGTTGGGAAGAGAATTACATCCTGGCAACTTGTGACGTGACTGCGTTATACACGAGTATTCCCCATGAGGAAGGACTGAAAGCTGTGAAATTTTACCTGGAGAGAGAGGAAGAGATCCCAGAAAGACAATGTGAATTTATACTAGAAAGTATAAACTATATTCTACATCACAATTACTTCAGCAACGAAGGGAAATTCTACAGACAGATATGTGGGACGGCGATGGGGACCAGGTTCGCGCCGAGCTATGCCAACCTCTATATGGCCAAGTGGGAAGAAATTTTCTGGGAGTCATGTCCTGCAGGCGCGGATCTGGTCCTCTATCGCCGCTATATCGATGACATCATACTTGTGTGGAGAGGAACACAAGAAGATCTTGAATATACCTTCAAGGTGATGAACCAGAATGAAGTAAATCTTCAGTTTACATACGAATGTAGTCAAAAATCTCTTACTTATCTGGATCTGAAAATAGAAATAAAGAATAATAACATCGAAACATCAACTCACTTTAAGCAGGTGGACAGCAACAATTATGTCCACCAAACCAGTTGTCATCACAGAAATTGGAAGGCAAACATCCCAAAGGGACAACTTCTACGGATGAAGAAAAACTGCTCAGATCCACAAAAATGGGAGGAACAAGCCCAGTTAATCAAGGCTAAATTCATCGAGAGAGGTTACAACGAACATCTATTGGATCAGAAGATAGAAGAGGTCCGAAAAATTGAAAGAAAAGAACTAACCAAATACAAGGATAAATCCAGTGGGAATAATGACAACGAAATCCTGGATATACCATTAATAACAGAATACAGTGAAAACAGTAGGGTTATCGAAAACATCTTTAGGAAGCATTGGAACATATTGAAGGACGATGACATCCTAGGAGAAAAACTTCCTCAACGACCAAAGTTCGTATACAGAAGAACAAATAACCTGAAAAACAAACTAGCCCCAAGCATCAAAAAGGTCAAAAAATCTGGAATAAAAGATGTATTTGGGAAAACAATAAAAGGTTTTTTTCCCTGTCACACATGCAAGGCATGCAAATGTGGCAAAAAATCCACAATGTTCCAATCACACAATAATAAAGAAAAATACAAAATCAAAGAACTAATAAAGTGTCAAGATAAGGACGTCATATACCTCCTCGAATGCCCATGCGGTCTCCAATATGTGGGACAAACGTCCAGACCACTGAGAGATAGGATACGTGAACATTTGTTATGTATCGAAAAACTCAATAAAGAGACCGCATTATACAAACATTTTTCAGAAAAACATCAAGGAAACATCAAAACACTCACATATATGGGAATACAAAAGGTTCCCAGGGATTGGAGAGGAGGAAACCAGGAGAAAAAATTACTCACTGAGGAGTCAAAATGGATATTTCGCCTTGACTCCCTCCACCCTAGAGGTTTGAATAATAAAGAGGACCTGTCTCATCTATTGAACCTAAACTAAGGATAACATTGAACTAGTAAGGCTATGGGAGTACACCAGAGGAAACGAGAAGGATCAGAGTGACCCTCCAGACAACACACCTCAGGGAATTAAGAGCTTCCTAGGAAACTCTCATACATATAACTGTCCCCGGCCACATTTCTGCTCATATCCAAGTAAGAGAATTTGACTACCTTAAGAAAACATTTCATCATAAGAAGAAAAACATCACTAAGAGGATTATAACTATAGAAAAGAAAAAATCCTGAATAATGCCACATATATCCCACCTTGAGAGAATGAAAGTACAGATGAATAAACATCAGAAGCTAAGTGTAAATCCCTCTCCCTCTATATATCATCTCTAAACCTGTCTCTCAAACTGTCTATCTAGCCCCTAAATGTGGTAACTAGTTAAATATATCAAATATATCAAATATATTAAATATATCAGATTGCTAACTTAACATTGGCCCATTAAAAAGACCAATTCACCGCATTGATATTTACCATCATACAGATATGATGATAACTATAAAAAGCTCATATTTGAGAACACTTATAGATTCTAATATATAACAACATCAGAGAAGGGAAAAGATTTCGCCTATAGTTTATTCAGAAACTCTAATGAATATATTAGCTTTGATGATTATGGTCTATTTGTGAGACCTTCCCCACTTGATAACTCCAGAAAAAGAAATCACATAGATACAACCTGACATGGGGTTTTAATCCCATTCCAAGTGGCCCTTACGATCGGCCCTCTAATACCTAATAAAGGGGTATATACAGATTTCCAACAAAAAACCCACTATACCCAATACACACAATAGAAAGAACATCTAATATATTAGAGAAGAATCATTAACCCAGTCCTCTAAAAATATAAGCTATAATAAAAATTTAAGCTATAATTTAAGCTAAAATCTAAGCTGGATAATCAGAAAGAATTTAAAAAAACAATAATTATTAATAAATTACCGAAGACCAACAAGAAAAAGTATCTCATATACCCCCCATTTTAAACAGATAAGAAAACAACAAAGCACGGGTCTATTGAAATTTCTATATACCATCAATATGTCATTCCACTTTAAAAATGTCTAATACAGCATAAGATTGAAGAAATAAAATGCTAAGAATGTAAAAAGTATGTATAAAAGTATGTATGTACTTGTTGCAATATTTATATAATTTCTATTGTTTTAATCGCTATTTCTATTTTTTATTTTTATTTGTTATGTTATATTTACTTTTCATTATTTTTCAATTTTGACTGTGACACACAATGTCTATCCCACCTTTGACTGGACCGCACAAAAGAACATATCCAATTCACAATTAACATACACTGAAAATAGTATGGAAACCGGCACTAAGAAATATTGGACCAATAAGAAAAGGGAACTAATACACACCCCCACATGTAAATAGGTAGTTGGAGTCTATTCACAAGACTGAAATACACCACCAATAGTAAAAGGCATAGAACACACGCCCTAAATCCGACCAATCAGATAACTAGAAAATCGGAACTCATAGGAAAACATTAAATATACCATACCAAACTATATGGATTTAAGATACAAGTGTTTTATTCCAAACTATGAATAAAAAATGCCAATAGAAAAGCCCTTTCATATACGATATTAACTAACGATCGTCACCCGAAACCGGAAGTGGGAAACTGCACTTCCGGTCATACGAAAATCAACAAGGGTATAAAAAGAAGCAAAAAATTAGCTAAAACCAGTCTTGATAAAGGTCAATGCCTGACCGAAACGCGTCGACTGGTAAGTGATACTCTGATAGGGAGCTATTTTGTAAAACGTCTGCACTATTATTGTTCTTGTATCTTTGACAGAAAGGATCAATATGGCAGATCACTGACTGACCGATTGGGTCATCACTTAGGAGTCTTATCTACATCTAACACTTGGGAGAAAAAACACTGGGAGGAATACCACTACATCTGTTTGGGACAAACAAGTACATTTATTCATTTTTCATTTTTAATTTTTCACATCTGACATTCTCCACTGTTGTTTGACTGTTCACTTTGTTTCAGGACTTTTTTGGACCTTTTTTTGGATTTTTATATTTTTATATTTTTATATTCTAAATTATATTTTTTATATGGTTTTTTTGGAGTTTGCCATTGTACACTAACACTACACAATTTAACGATTGCTAGTTGTGTTCACATCATAGGTTTACACTGATCTTTACACTGTTCTTTGTTAACCTTTGTTTGCACTTTATTATTTCACACTGATGTGTTAATAAGAGCACCCACACTCAATCAAATAACATTCAATCCATTTGCTTTAAAGCACTGTTAAGATACATAGCTTGTATCATTGACTCACAACATATCAGATTTCCAAACCAATCGAAGTACTGATAAAATCAAGTTTTGGATACATCTGTTTTTACTGATTGCTTTTACATTTTGTTTTAATTATTGTAAATCTTGGATCCAGGATATATGTATATATATTTTTTATGTACTCTAGATATATTTTAACTGTTTTCTATATTCATTGTAATAAATGATATAATTTCACTTAGACCCAGCCTTGTCCTTTTGGCGCTTTAATAATAATTTTTCTTTCTGAATATCCACTTTTCTGACCGCTAGGGGTCAATTTATTAGAGCAAAGGGTCCCTTTTAGCATTAGGCGCTTAGTGTCCACCCAGATACAGTATTTCACACAACATTTACATATCACTTGGAATTAATATTTGGATATATTTTTATATCCAACGTATTGCAAACATCCCTTCAAATATACAACAAATATCCCTTTAAATATACAATAAAATTCTCTGACACATTATAATCCACATTTGAACTTGCCATGGTTCTCTCATTTTAGATCATTTGATTTTTATCACATTTAAATATATTTTATAGGTGCAACTTCTTTGAGCATCATGTGTTTATATACAAACAAGATTTATATATTTTTAATTGCAGATTTTTGCTTTTATGTATTTTGTATTTTTTAATTTTGTGTCTCTGTGTCTTTTTTTAATACACTATGTATGGATCTAAGACCTTCTTTTAGCTGAAGTCTACAGCTGACTCAAGTTTAAATAATTATGACCTTTCAATGCTGTTCACACACCCATTGTAACACCTGTGAAGCCCTTTGTTTGGCCTCTCAGGTGAGTCTTGAAATGTTTTTCATTGGTTTGTAACCTATGTGACAACTTCCTTTTTATGTATTCAATGTGTATAAATTGTCAAGTTTTGTAATACTTTTTATTCGCTTTGATATCTGAAGAAACGACCCTTGGTGGTTGAGAAACGCGTTATAATAAAGCTGATTTGAAATCTTTTAAACTTGGGAAGTTGTTCACTCTATTTCTGTTTTAAATTCAATTGAGCAACACACCTCAGTTGCAGGACACAGAAACGCTCGCAGCACCATTCTTTGGCCCCAGGATAAAGCCCCGGGAGGAATCAGATCTGACAGTGTACTAGCCACTGACTCAAGTGCTAGCAGGCTTATCAGTACTGGTCACAGCACAGTACCACGGTCTCCGGTAAGCGCATTACCTTTCTGCTTGTCGCATTATCCTTTTTAAAGCAATATCACGCTATGTGGCGCCCTCTCCATTTCTCTTTTGGATATTCAGACTATACACTATGGAGCCTAAGAGAATCAATAAATAAATCAATTGGTCAGTTTTTTATTAGTAGACGTGTAATATCTTTATGAATTTGAGTGTTTATTAATTTAACATCTGATACTCAGGTCTAGCTAAAAATACTTTGCAGCCATTTATTTCAAAGTATTAAGCTGGATATACTTTGCTGGTTGTAATGTAATGTAATATTAGGCATTGTTGTTTTTAAATTAACCTTTTTAATATATTGTATACATTTTGTGTAGTTTTGTTACTTGATGTTTTATACTATTTGCCCTATTTAAATCAACTAAATTGTAATTGATTAATTGCTATAATTGATTTATGGGAAGTGCTATAAATTAGGGCATTGTATGACACAGTGGTATCACATGATTAAGGGGACCACCACCAAACATTGTGCTCTATGGTGATCCCCATGCTTTAATAGTAAAGGGACTTTAACCTTTTTTGGATACAGCCTCCTTGTTGTTTGCTATAGTATTTGTGGGCTTGGCAGTGGCCCACGGCTGTTCCATAAGTACCTGATGTAAGTGCTGGTCTAACCTTGTACCAGACATCTAATGTCAGGTACTAGGAGTCTAATACCACACCTCAGGAGTTTGGTACCAGACATCAAGAGTCAGGCATCACTTATTAGGTGTCAGGAGTCACCCATCAGTCAACAGGAGTCTGATGATAGGAATTTAGGCATCAGGTGTAAAGAATTAAGCATTAGACATCTGGAGTCATCTGTCAGTAATACAAAGAAGTATTTTTTGCAAGTAAATGATTAGTGCAAATATATTTCTGTTGAAAACTAAAATACACCCATACACATTTTAGTTTATGAATTTTATGGGGGGGGGGTTTAACTTCAATAGTAGGGAAATTAACTGAAACCGAAAACAAGCAAACAAAAAATAAATAAATTAATAACTTAAAGAATTATTATCCACATCACAGTTTTATTTTCTGCAGAAGAATCATGCCTGGCTCAACTAGATGATTTATTTGCTTGTAATTTAAGTGATACACAAGAAGAAGCATTGCATTGCATTTAAAGGTAGGTACAATTAAACAATGGTGTCCCTCATGAGTCACTACCTGGATCCATTTAACACATTCATCAGCAATATCAGTAGTGTGCTTCATGGGAAGGGGTAAACGCCAGCCATGGGCGCGAGACGTGTAAGATATGGCTATTCCTTCATGTTATTTTAACTCATTTATGGAATAAAGATTTTCTAAGGAACAACTTTTCTTTTTTGTATGGATATATGGCTTGGTTCCGGCCAACTAGCTTGCATCCCACCTCCTTGTGTTGATAGTGACCCGTTACTCAGTTACCTTCAGCACTGAGCCGCTGGGATCTATAGCATCGTATTCATTTATGGTTCATGGGAAGGAGTGGTAATAAATGTTTAAGAGTGGTTAGGTTATAATGTTTCAATGTCCACACTTGTGTAACGCCAAAGTGCCCCACTGCCACTCACACTCTTGCTCCTCAAACCAGTACACCTCGGTACTTATGGTACTTATGGTATTCTTATGGTCTGTAGTCAGCAAACAGCTACTATCCCTCTCACCTTTCTCAGCGTCTCAGCCTCCAGTATGAGGCTATCCAGACAAACTCTTGGGCGCTTCTGATGACATCATCTCTCAGGGAGGAGTAAAGCGGAGTGACAGGGAAGTAAAGCGTTCTGCTGTAGGAAGGAACTGGATCAACTGGATAAAGATATAGTGAAAGAAAGCTCCAATGCAGAATTAAAGTGGACGCAGCACTCCGGCTTACGCGTTTCGGCTGTATAGCCGTAATCATAGCCTATCATAGTGCTGCTCCCACTTTGATTCTCCATTGGAGCTTTCTTTCTATGTTTTAATTATATTAAATAAAATTTTGTTTTTATAAGAATCGAAAGGAGTGGATCATACTTTTTCTTCATGTGAAGAAGTTTCTTTTTAAGCTGATACAAAAATGTATTGCAAAATTCATATTCCAGTAGGGGTAGAGCAAATAATTAGTGAGTAAAATATTTAGTAGAATTCATGGGTGTATAAGAAGATGTATTCGATGTAATACACGTATGACACTTTATAGAACACTAGTTAGGCATTATGTGCCAGATTATGAGTGAATATCGCTTACTCAAGGGTAATATTTGTGCTCCACTCAGTAATGTGCGCTGGTATTACAAGTTGAGTGCAATGCGAACACGAACTCACATTCGCAAAAGCTCACTTCCATAGGCTCCAATGGGAGCCTCATTCTCATGCCATGAGACGCGGCTGAAAACATAGCGCAGTAAAGGGGGTAAGTCACATAGCGATGGGCAGAAAAGTATAAATATATATGCAAATGAATATATACATATATATTTATGTGTTTATATGTGTATACACATATTAAGAACAGAAAAATAGAGATGGGCCCAGCACTCACCATCCAATTTAGGGTGCACGCTATAGAAAAGAGCAGCAGCACCACACTTTATGAACTTTTAACTGCTTTTAATGATGAAACATACAGGAAAGCAACAATGTTTCGGTCATCAACTGACCTTAATCATGTTGTATACAGAAGTAACTAAACACACTACTTAAATAGCTATATGGGGAGGGGTCACAGATACCTGTGTGGGTGTGAACCCATATAGTTAACACTTTCATACATCAAACATAGTATTGTTCTCAAGCTCCCACTAGTGGATAGAGGTACTTCATTTTAAGCTTCTATAGTGACCTATAAGACAAGATATAAATATATATATATTATACAAGTATCAATTCAAAACATTCTGACTTCTCAAAAAGCAAATATTACAAAAATAAAATATGTACATAGTTACCACACTTATAACAATATATCCAGAAAACACCTTAATGTAGTATAATCACAATGTTACTTGCCAATCTATTTCCTTATTCATTCCTAGAGGGGCAAGAGTTTGTCATGTATAGATCCAAAATGTCTCTCTGCTTTTGAGAATAGATTGCCTGTCTCCACCTCTCCTAGGCCTCTTAATCTGTTCTATAACCTGGAACCCTACAGAGCAATTTCTCTAGATCTGAAAACAATGCACTATTAAGTTTGAAAAACAATAGTGAGATTATTTGCAAGCCAGCAGATAAGGGCGGAGGCACCGTCATTCTTGATAAGCAATACTATATTCAAGAGATTAGGGGCCAATTACAAGATAAAACTGTGTATAAATTACTGGACAGAGATCCAACATTTGAGGTACAACGTGAGTTGGCTAAATATATTAATAAAGCAATGTGTAATGGGGTGATAACTGAAAAAGAACAAAAATTTCTGTTGATTGAAGAATTTGTTACACCTGTATTTTATACATTACCCAAAATACACAAGAATAGAGAGGCCCCCCCTGGCCGTCCAATTGTTGCCAGTACTAACTCGATCATGACAAATGTATCCAAATACCTTGACAAGCTACTTAGACCATTAGCTATGGAATCTATGTCCTATATTAAGGACACAGGTGACTTCCTTGTGAAACTAGAGGAATTAAGTGTGTCAAGTGAGAAATTTATCCTTTTTACCCTTGATGTGAATAGTCTTTACACATCCATTACACATACAAGTGGCTTAGGGGCTATTGGACAGGCTATTCAGAGTAATGATAGATTTTCTAACATTCATTGTGAATTTATTTTAGGATTATTACAACTCATCCTCTATTGCAATTTTTTCCTTTTTCAGGATCAATTTTACCTACAATGTCAAGGTACCGCTATGGGGTCAAACGTCGCCCCCACATATGCCAACATTTTTATGAATGTATATGAGGAGAGATTTGTATACACCAACCAGTTGTTTCAACAATATGGACTATGTTGGTTCAGATATATCGACGATGTGTTTGGCATATGGGGGGCGACATTGACTCCCTACAGGAATTTGTGGCTGATTTGAATGTGTCTACTAGACACATCAAATTTAAGTTGACCTTCAGTGAAGAGTCAGTGGCTTTTCTAGATACTAAGGTAATCAAAGATGGGAGGACATTAAAAATTGACCTATATAGGAAAGAGAGTGACAGAAATAGTCTTCTGAGGTATGAAAGTGCCCACCCCCCTCATTTGATTAATAGCCTTCCTAGAAGCCAACTACTGAGGGTCAAGAAAATTGTCTCAGATGACAGTACAGCACATACCAGATTACTTGAAATGGGTAAACTATTTATTGAGAGAGGTTTTCCTAAACAACTTATCCAGAAACAGATAGAAGAAGTCAGTGAAATTCCTAGACATTCTATCCTGAGAGGCAATACAATGAGGCAGAAAAGAGACAATAAACGTATGGTCTTTGTCTCACAATACAACCCACTTAGCAAAAATATTAACAACATTATTAGGAAACACTGGTCTGTTATTAAAGATCTTAACCCTCAAATTAAAGAATTTGAATTACCACCTATGCCAGCTTATAGAAGGTGTAAAAACCTAAGAGATAAACTAGTGAAAGCAGATTTAGGCACTGGTAAAAAACAGACACAAACATATATATCTAAACCAAAATTCGGTTGTTTCCCATGCTTAGGGTGTTGTAATTGCAATAATGTGATTAGAGGTGACTGTTTCCTACATCCCCTGACCGGTAAGAAATATAAAATCCCTGGTTACTTTACATGTAACTCAGAGTATGTGATTTATTTAATCAAATGTCCATGCTCAAAGATTTATATAGGTGAATCTACACGTAGGATAAGGGATAGGATTGTTGAACACAAATTCAATTTAAGATGTGGGAATAGGGACGCTCCAGTCTCCAACCATTTCTTACAGGCAGGCCACACTATCTCTCAACTGAGATTCCAGGTTATAGAACAGATTAAGAGGCCTAGGAGAGGTGGAGACAGGCAATCTATTCTCAAAAGCAGAGAGACATTTTGGATTTATACATTACAAACTCTTGCCCCTCTAGGAATGAATAAGGAAATAGATTGGCAAGTAACATTGTGATTATACTACATTAAGGTGTTTTCTGGATATATTGTTATAAGTGTGGTAACTATGTACATATTTTATTTTTGTAATATTTGCTTTTTGAGAAGTCAGAATGTTTTGAATTGATACTTGTATAATATATATATATTTATATCTTGTCTTATAGGTCACTATAGAAGCTTAAAATGAAGTACCTCTATCCACTAGTGGGAGCTTGAGAACAATACTATGTTTGATGTATGAAAGTGTTAACTATATGGGTTCACACCCACACAGGTATCTGTGACCCCTCCCCATATAGCTATTTAAGTAGTGTGTTTAGTTACTTCTGTATACAACATGATTAAGGTCAGTTGATGACCGAAACGTCGTTGCTTTCCTGTATGTTTCATCATTAAAAGCAGTTAAAAGTTCATAAAGTGTGGTGCTGCTGCTCTTTTCTACAATTTTTATACACATATTAACACATAAATATAGATGTATATAAGAATATACATATATATTTACTGGAAACACACAGTCCCCAGAGACCACAATGTAAATGCACTTTTCAGTGCCGTTTTTTTTTTTTTTCTAACACCCCAGACCTGCTCACTTTAAGCCCTAAAATCTGCTTCATGCAGCTATAATTTTAAAAATAAAAATTCGACTCTTTTTTTATTTATAAAAACAATACAACACTTCATTTTGGGGGCAATTGGGGGATATTTTAAAATTTAACCAGAGGTCTGAAGAACTACAAATATGATATATGTTCTAAGTCAGGAACAGTCAATTCATAAGTAGCATGCACCCCTCATCACTAGTTTTTGTGTCTTTGGGAAAAGGCAAAATGAAGCAGTTGTTATTTGTAAACACACGGTCAGCAAACAAAAGCAGCAACAAGGAGGGGAAAACTTTGCTTAAATCTAATACTATATACCCTGGACATTTTTAGGAAATATGTGATCATTTGTGTTGTAGCCATATATTTTTATGTGTCCATTAAAACTTCAAATTCTTTACCTACCACCTCCATGTGTTAAAAAGGTGACCATTTCTTGCCTAAAAAATAAAACTTACAACAAGGAATGATCTTTATATATAGTTTATCGAAGTAAAGATAGATAATAAGGTTCATATCTGAGAATCCTTTTGCAAAGAACAATGCAGCTTTATTTTCTCAAATTAGTCAATTTTTTTATGGGGTCTTTTCTTTTCACTGATTTCACCGTTCACCAGAACGAAAGGACCATTGCTAACCAATAACAAACTAAAACACATATATAGGATTTGAGCGTGAATTCTTGCTTGTGCATGTGCAATTAGCTAGCCACTGCCCTCTTCTCTTAAAGTGGTTTAGTTTTGATTCAGCTTAGTTAGCTAATTCCTTTCTAATATTCATATAATAGCTATACGTAAATAAATGTTTTATGTTTTTATATACTGTACACATCCAATTCACACCTAGAAATCAGTTGTAAAAAAAATACTTTCTCATCATGCTTGTTGATGCAAAATTGGTAATCCACCTTTAGAAAGCAAATGATTAGAGAACAAAAGAGAGTGAAAGGAAGAGGAAAACACTTGTTCACATAAAAGTAGATAACAGTATTGTCCCCAAGCTTCTCTGGGAGAAAGTGGAACAAGCACATTTTTTTGTCTGGCAGCAAAATAAATAATGAATGCATTTTGCAATAATGTTATACTTTTCAATAATTACAAGTTTATATGATGTTAAATGTTGTGTTTAATGGCCTTTAAAAGCTGTCTTGCAAAACTGCTCCCATATTGTGACAAGTGCACGCTTCTGAACCTACCTATCAAAGAATACCAAGAGACCTAAGTCAATTCAATAATAGAAGTACATCTGAAAGGTTTTTTTTGTTTGTTTTTTAATAGTATATCTGAATCAGGAAAGAAACAAATTTGAGTTTCATGCTCCTTTAAGGGATTTAATAACGCAGGTGCTAAAAGCTTTTAAAAAAACAAACAAAACACCAGAACAAGAGGTAATAAACTCAACCAAATAGAGTAGAAGTTTTGGTTGCATTTCCTCTAGTTATGAGTGTTGGGTTTAATTCTGTACCAGGTGGTCTATCTCTGTTACTCATTTCAAATTTGTTACAAGCTCCATTATAACTTCTCTGTAAAATTTCTTTAAAAAAACAAAACAGTTTTTTTTTGTTCCAGTAAGTAGCTTTACAGCTTTTGTAAAACCAAAGATCTAAGTATATTATTTGAAATAGTTGAAGATAATAGTGTCTATGTTCAACTATACAATGGCTCATGAAAAACAAACAAAAAATAACTTACTTTACAAAATCAGAGGTTAAAGGGACAGGATACCCCAAAATTTCCTTTCATGATTTGGATAGAACATACAACTTTAATCAACTTTCCAATTTACTTCTATTATCAAATATGCCTCATTCTCTTGTTATCCTTTGTGGAAGGAACAGCATTGCACTACTGTCAGCTAGCTGAACACATCTAGTTAGCCAATCACAAGAGAAAAATGTGTGCAGGCACCAATCAGCAGCTACCTCCCAGTAGTGTAGGATATGTGTGTGTTATTTTTCAACAAGTGATACCAAGAGAACGAAGCATATTTGGAAATAGAAGTAAATTTAAAAGTGTCTTAAAATTACATGCTCTATCTGAATCATGCGAGTTTAATTTTGACTTTCCTATCCCTTTAAATATATATATATATATATATATATATATATATATATATATATATATATATATATACACATTAAAATTTGCAAAAACATTACATTAACTGGTATGATAAATGTAGATATAATTCATCTTCATGTATGGTTTCATTCAAGAATAATGGCAAGTTAATAAAATAAATATATACCATATCAAAGTTATATATGAAATACTAATATGTTTCTAATGAGACCTTGTTTGTTGTTGTGCTATATACTAATGAGAGTTAATCCAATTTATGGTACTTCTGTTTTTTTAATAAAATTAGAAAAACACAGAGATAAAGAAAGCAGAGATATAAATAACTTGCGTGATCAGTAATGTCATTGATGATATCATGTGCTTTATAGTATGTGAAATTTCAGCTTTTAAAGCTCACTTGGAAATTGTATATATCAATAATACATATTATGTATCATGCAACCTAGATTATTATTAGTATGGTCAAGGAAAGGGTATTGACAACTGCACCAGGAAAACAATGGAATGTGTCACATCAGAGTAAAAGGGGTTAAATAAACAAAACGGTGATGACAATAATAAAATCGATTACAAGCGACAAGAGGCTTATTGCTAAAAAAATATTGTTTAGCAATTAGCCTAGAAAATGTACACATGCAACACTGTGAGAATTCAGTTTTGCAAATGGAACTGTTAACCAAATATCTGACTTCCTTACATTAAAGGGACATTCCAGTCAAAATATAAATACATAGATTTATTGCATCTTTGAATAGAAACATATTTGCAATATACATGTATTGGCAAAAATGCTTTAATTAAGAGTTATAACTGTTTTAGTGTTAACATTTTTCTCTGCATGTGCATGTGAAGCATAGCTAGATTATTTTCACTGCAACCACATTTTAAAAAATGCACCTGCTCAGATTATCAGTGGGACTTGTATCATGTCAGCAATTAACAAATTGAGTCATTATCAGATGGTACAAGCACCTTAGGCTCTCCGAACAAGTGTTGTGTTTTAAATGCTGGTGCACGGTGCATACTTAAATACACTTTTGAAACAGTTATAGCTTTTATTAGAAGCATTTTTGCTAATACATGTATATTACAAAATTGCTTCTGTTCAATACTGAAATGCACCCATGTGGTCCCAATTTAGTCTGGAATGTCCCTTTAAGAAAAATAAATATAGCATGGAAAAAACACAAAGCAAAATAAAATAAAAAAATGTGTCTAGCTATAGTGCACAACAAAAAAAACATATTACTAGGTTGTAAGTCCAATGTATTTTTGGTTGGCCTCCTAAAATCCTGCTGTTTCTTAATGATATATAATTAGTTAAATTGTATTTATTTAGCTAAAGGTTCCAGTAAGTTCCAGTACATATCTTTCTAAGGACCATGGGGCGCGATCCGATATACGGCGTATATGGCGTAGTTTTCGGCGCAAGTGAGGGAACCTGCGCCGCCCGTAGTCCCCCCAAAATAATAAAATGTCCCTACCCTAAACTAAATTACAAAAGTAATCAGCTCTATTACCAGCCCTTAAAAGGGCATTTTGCTGGGCATTGCCCCAAAGTAATCAGCTCTTTTACCTGTAAAAAAAAAGAACACCCCCCCACATTACAACCCACCACCCACACACCCCTACTCTAAAACCCACCCGATCCCCCCTTAAAAAAACCTAAGTCTAACCCCCAAGTGGTCCTTACCTGTCCTGAAGACCGGCGGAGAAGGTCCTTTTCCAGGCGGTGAAGTCTTCTTCCAAGCGGCAACCTCTTCTTCTTCCAAGAACCAGCCGGCGCGGATCGGAGGAGTTGAAGACCTATGACCGCGTAGCTGAAGACCGTCGACTCTGGAACTGAAGACCGGCCACGCTGGAACTGAAGATCGGCAATGCTGGAATTAAAGACCGCGGAGCCATGGAGCTGGAGGATCCTCTTCATACGATCTCCGCCGTACACTGAATAGGAATTCAAGGTACGCGATTAAAAATGGTGTCCCTTGAATTCCTATTGGCTGATTTGAGCCTTCAAATTCAAATCAGCCAATCGGGTGAGAGCTACTGTAATTCTATTGGCGATTTAAATAGCCAATAGAATAAGAGCTACTGTAATTCTATTGGCTGATTTGAATAGGGGTTTATATATTTAATATAGGTGGCGGCGGTGTAGGGGGATCAGATTAAGGGTTAATATATTTAATATAGGTGGCGGCGGTGTAGGGGGATCAGATTAGGGGGTAATACATTTAATATAGGTGGCGGCGGTGTAGGGGGATTAGATTAGGGGGTAATACATTTAATATAGGTGGCGGCGGTGTAGGGGGATCAGATTAGGGGGTAATACATTTAATATAGGTGGCGGCGGTGTAGGGGGATCAGATTAGGGGGTAATACATTTATTATAGGTGGCGGCGATGTAGGGAAATCAGATTAGGGGGTAATACATTTAATATAGGTGGCGGCGGTGTAGGGGGATCAGATTAGGGGTTAATACATATAATGTAGGTGGCGGCGGGGTCCGGGAGCGGCGGTTTAGGGGTTAAACACTTTATTAGGTATTGCGGTGTGGGATTGTGGTTGACAGGTAGATAGACATTGCACATGTGTTAGGTGTTAGGTTTTATTCTGCAGGCATTTTAGGGAGTTACGGTGCCCCAATACTCAGTGCAAGGCTTGCTACGCCTGCATTTTGTGGCGAGGTGAAAATGGAGTAAGATTTCTCCATTTTCGCCACGTAAGTCCTTATGCTGTATATTGGATACCAAACTGCACATGTTTTGTATATCACTCTATGGGCCAAAAAACTACGGCCGAAGGGTGAAATATACGATTGTAACTTCTATGTTACGCCGTATATAGGATAACAAACCAGCGCAAAATTTGGCGTTGCCGGCTTTTGCGGGCGACGCTGCATATCGGATCAGGCCAATGGTCTTTGCTAAATTCTTAAAGGGACAGGAAACCCCAATTTTTTCTTTCTTGATTCCGAGAGAGCATACAATTTTTTTTTTTTTTAATTTCTATATTTACAATCAACAATGTATACAATGTTCCAACATAATTTAAAGCCACACAAGGGGCATGATAATGAAATATATAACACATATGATAAACTAATTCTATTAAAGCAAAAAATAGATTTCTGTTCAGTTTTAAATGTACATTGTTGAGGTTTTATATTTAACAATCAATTGAATTAGGAGAAAGGAAAAGAGAAAGAAAGAAAAAAAAACACGATAGGGCGAGGCAAGGCAGTACGAACCAGAGAAAGACAGAGCAAAAAAAAAAAAAAAAGCAAAACAAAAGCAAAAAAAAATAAAGATAAAAGGGAAGAGGGAAGAGGGAGTTAATTTACCATATCCCTAGCAAATAAAAGAGCATACAATTTTAAATAACTTTCTAGTTTACTTCTATTTTTTTTTTTAGTTTTCTCCATTCACTTAGTATCTTTTGCTGAAAAGCAGGGTTGTAATCTCAGGAGCGTGTACATGCCTGAGCCCTATATAGCAGCAGTTTTGCAGGAATATTATCCATTTCCAAGCGCACTAGATGGCAGCACTATTTCCTGCCATGTAGTTCTCCAGGCATCTACCTGGGTATCTGTTCCACAAAGACCATTGGGAACGTAGTAAATTTTATAATAGATCTAAATTGAAAACTATTTTTTTTTTTTTTTTTAAATAATTTTTTTATTGAAGTTTAACATATAGATTAACAAGCAAGCCTCGCCCTGAGACCAAAATTACATCAGAGTAAATAATACATTGTCTATACATTGACATTATTAGAAAGAGAAAAACAAGATATACCTGTAACAATATAATTACATATCAAATCATAACCTGAAGATAGACAATAAGTTTAGGTGAGGTGGAATATAACTTCATTTTATGTTATAGTATGAGTGATTGATCTCCACAGTACTATAAAAAAAGAATCAGTAGAGTAACAGAGTTAGAGATAACAGGTTGTGGAGATTAAGCTTATGCGTCAGCCACTTTTGGGCTGAAATATACAGGGGGGGATATTCAGCGGGTAAGCACCGTCTATATATATAGGAGAAGGGGGGGGTGGAGCCTTATATGAGTGTGCGAAGTTTAAAGTATATGCTGGGAGCTCAGAAATGTCCTAATAGAAGGGTCCCAGGACTGTCTAGGGAATATTATATCTAATAAATCGCGGATTAGGGTATTCCCAGTCGTTAAGCTTCCCCTCTATTGTTAGGAATGTACCTAAAGGATTGAAAAGAAGTTAAATAGTAGAGGGTCATTATCAGGGCGTAGGATGATTTAACACTGTCATCACAGAAAATCTTATAAACTACGGGCCAGGAGCTAATGGGAATAGGTTGGTTAAGACCATAGTAAAGTTCTGTATGAGCGGGTTAGCTAGAAAGTGTGGGTCAGGGCTAAAAGGCTTCTGGGTGAGCTCCTCTCTTGGGGAAATGCTAGCTATAAGCGATGTGGGAAAAAGGAAAAGGGATATGACCCGCAGACCACATGAACCGGCGGGAAAGGGAAGAGAGGAGCTCATCAAGGGCAATTTATGCAATCTAATAATTCTACATAGGGGGTGTGCCACCATCCAACAGGGAACATGAGTGGATTAAGTAGAGAGAACTCCCCTTTGTATTGGGGAGATAAAAACATCATTTAACACATCTAGATCATAGAAGACAAACATAGGGCAAGCATAGATAACAACACTCAGCATAACCATCATAAGACACCTACGTGAACTCAAAATATTGTCAATTACATATACCTATTGTGACCATTGTCATTTAGTAGATATGGTATATAGCAGCATCATTTGTCAGTAGAGGAAAGCTACTATGAGCCGTATGCTATCTGAAATTTCGGCAGGATATGCCCAGGTATTTTACCTAAATCCGCAGTAACTGCTCAAATATGGAGCCTATTTTACTGGTATAACATCAATGCCAGGTAATCAGGAATAATGAGAGAACAATCATATTATACATACTACCTAGGCGTTCTGTTGAGTTAGTAACTGTGAGTAGCAATATATTAAGTTAGGTATGCAGAGTATGAATGGTTGCTGTTAAATAGCGGCAGCTACTGAAATACTATATTACTCTACTACGGCTACACGCACCACCTTCCAGATTTTATTATTGAAGAATTAGCCTACCTATCTTAGGAGCCCCAGTTTGCTGGTTACTAGCAATATGGTTATACCTATGTGTAATATACAGTATCATCTCAGATACATATAAATTAATATATAACAACACAGTGTTAATGAAGCTAACGTCAAAGTATTGTACAATAGCTAGTTAATACAATACAGCAACGCTTTTTATCCCATATACGAAATTAGGCTATATTATAGTAGAAGGGACCCTTGGCATGGCAATCCAATAACACGTAAGCAAACTGTCCCAGTGTCTGCATGTAGGGAGTCTATGACTTTATCAGCCTAAATCTGCTTCAGAATCTACAAAGATGCATGTACATGTATAAATTATTTGCTGCATATTCTTGTTTACACTACGGCTAAAGGTAATGAGAAAGTATATAAGTATACTGGATAAGTTCTATTCTAGAGTAAACATTTACACAGAAAGTTTTGTAAGGACTGCTAGCTTATACCTACATACCTAGTACATATTTGGAACATTCAAATAGTAACATAGGAGCGATACACATGGAATCATCTCAAATGCATGCTAAACTTACAGAAAGCTCAGATGCAAAACCCTATGTTAGCGTTAATAGTAATATAAAGTAGCCTATATAAAAAAAAAAAAAAAAAACATAGATTAGCAATAAACAGTTAAGAAGACATAAACATATATGGAGACCAAAAACAATACCAAAGTACCACCAATACCGCAGTACTGTGTAAGGTGTATAAAAGTTAAAGCGTGACCAATGTTTTAAAATGGCTGCGCGCAAAGACAAAGTTAGCAAACTAGCGGCTAGATTTGGAGTTTTGTCGGTAACGACCCGAAAAACTAACGCCGGCTTTTTTCTGGCCGCACCATAAAAATAACTCTGGTATTGAGAGACCACATAAAGGCTGCGTTAGGCTCCAAAAAAGGAGCGTAGAGCATTTTTAACGCAGCTTCAACTCTCGATACCAGAGTTGCTTACGGACGCGGCCAGCCTCAAAAACGTGCTCGTGCACAATTCCCCCATAGGAAACAATGGGGCTGTTTGAGCTGAAAAAAAAACAAACACCTGCAAAAAAGCCGCGTTCAGCTCCTAACGCAGCCCCATTGTTTGCTATGCGGTAACCCTTCCTACGTCTGCACTTAACACTCTAACATGTACCCCGAGTCTAAACACCCCTAACCTTACACTTATTAACCCCTAATCTGCCGCCCCCGCTAATGCTGACCCCTGCATATTATTATTAACCCCTAATCTGCCGCTCCGTAAACCGCCGCTACTTACATTATCCTTATGTACCCCTAATCTGCTGCCCTAACATCGCCGACCCCTATATTATATTTATTAACCCCTAATCTGCCCCCCACAACGTCGCCTCCACCTGCCTACACTTATTAACCCCTAATCTGCCGACCGGACCTGAGCGCTACTATAATAAAGTTATTAACCCCTAATCCGCCTCACTAACCCTATCATAAATAGTATTAACCCCTAATCTGCCCTCCCTAACATTGCCGACACCTAACTTCAAACATTAACCCCTAATCTGCCGACTGGAGCTCACCGCTATTCTAATAAATGTATTAACCCCTAAAGCTAAGTCTAACCCTAGCACTAACACCCCCCTAAGTTAAATATAATTTAAATCTAACTAAATTAATTAACTCTTATTAAATAAATTATTCCTATTTAAAGCTAAATACTTACCTGTAAAATAAATCCTAATATAGCTACAATATAAATTATAATTATATTATAGCTATTTTAGGATTTATATTTATTTTACAGGTAACTTTGTATTTATTTTAACCAGGTACAATAGCTATTAAATAGTTAAGAACTATTTAATAGCTAAAATAGTTAAAATAATTACAAATTTACCTGTAAAAGAAATCCTAACCTAAGTTACAATTAAACCTAACACTAGACTATCAATAAATTAATTAAATAAACTACCTACAATTACCTACAATTAACCTAACACTACACTATCAATAAATTAATTAAATACAATTGCTACAAATAAATACAATTAAATAAACTAGCTAAAGTACAAAAAATAAAAAAGAACTAAGTTACAAAAAATAAAAAAATATTTACAAACATAAGAAAAATATTACAACAATTTTAAACTAATTACACCTACTCTAAGCCCCCTAATAAAATAACAAAGCCCCCCAAAATAAAAAAATGCCCTACCCTATTCTAAATTACTAAAGTTCAAAGCTCTTTTACCTTACCAGCCCTGAACAGGGCCCTTTGCGGGGCATGCCCCAAGAAATACAGCTCTTTTGCCTGTAAAAAAAAACATACAATACCCAAGCCCCCCAACATTACAACCCACCACCCACATACCCCTAATCTAACCCAAACCCCCCTTAAATAAACCTAACACTAAGCCCCTGAAGATCATCCTACCTTGTCTTCACCTCACCGGGTATCACACCGATCCGTCCAGAAGAGCTCCTCCGATGTCCTGATCCAAGCCCAAGCGGGGGGCTGAAGAGGTCCATGATCCGGCTGAAGTCTTCATCCAAGCGGGGCAGAAGAGGTCTTCCATCCGATTGAAGTCTTCATCCAAGCGGCATCCATCCGGAGCGAAGCGGCAGCATCCTGAAGACCTCCACCGCGGAACATCCATCCTGGCCGACGACTGAACGACGAATGACGGTTCCTTTAAATGACGTCATCCAAGATGGCGTCCCTCGAATTCCGATTGGCTGATAGGATTCTATCAGCCAATCGGAATTAAGGTAGGAATATTCTGATTGGTTGATAGAATCAGCCAATCAGAATCAAGTTCAATCCGATTGGCTGATCCAATCAGCCAATCAGATTGAGCTTGCATTCTATTGGCTTAGCTTTAGGGGTTAATACATTTATTAGAATAGCGGTGAGCTCCGGTCGGCAGATTAGGGGTTAATAATTGAAGTTAAGTGTCGGCGATGTTAGGGAGGGCAGATTAGGGGTTAATACTATTAATTATAGGGTTAGTGAGGCGGATTAGGGGTTAATAACTTTATTATAGTAGCGCTCAGGTCCGGTCGACAGATTAGGGGTTAATAAGTGTAGGCAGGTGGAGGCGACGTTGAAGGGGGCAGATTAGGGGTTAATAAATATAATATAGGGGTCGGCGGTGTTAGGGGCAGCAGATTAGGGGTACATAAGGATAACGTAGGTGGCGGCGCTTTGCGGTCGGCAGATTAGGGGTTAATAAGTGTAGGTAGGTGGAGGCGACGTTGTGGGGGGCAGGTTAGGGGTTAATAAATATAATACAGGGGTCGGCGGTGTTAGGGGCAGCAGATTAGGGGTACATAAGGATAACGTAGGTGGCGGTCAGCAGATTAGGGGTTAAAAAAAATTATTCGAGTGTCGGCGATGTGGGGGGACCTCGGTTTAGGGGTACATAGGTCGTTTATGGGTGTTAGTGTACTTTAGAGTACAGTAGTTAAGAGCTTTATAAACCGGCGTTAGCCCAGAAAGCTCTTAACTACTGACTTTTTTCCTGCGGCTGGAGTTTTGTCGTTAGATGTCTAACGCTCACTTCAGAAACGACTCTAAATACCGGAGTTAGAAAGATCCCATTGAAAAGATAGGATACGCAATTGACGTAAGGGGATCTGCGGTATGGAAAAGTTGCAGATGAAAAGTGAGCGTTAGACCCTATTTTGAGTGATTCCAAATACCGGCGGTAGCCTAAAACCAGCGTTAGGAGCCTCTAACGCTGGTTTTCACGGCTAACGCCAAACTCCAAATCTAGGTCTAGGGGTATTATAGTAGGAGGATGCGGGGTGAGAGGTGGACCCTTATGGAGATTAACCACGGGGGATATTATAAAATGGAGGGTTTATCTATAGATATAACCATGTTAAATGATTTCAACCTTCATGCTTAAAATTTTATATAAAGCTAACGGTTAACTTAGAGAGAATTGGCATAAATCAATATCTGACATTTACATTGCGAGGAATCAAATGAGACAGGATAGGCTAAAGATAGAAAAACCTATAAATGTCCATTAACATAAAGAACGGATAACAGTCACCGGAATTCAAACATGCTTTAGTCTATCTCTTATGTGGATCTAACGTGTATATAGAGAGTGAATTAAACATACAACATATTTATGGAAAACACAACACTCACACATTATCTATACGATAACAGGCTCTTTAGGTATAAGGGGCATATGTTAGAGCCTCCCTGAACTGGGGTGACCAAATAAAGTTATTTAAAAATCCAAGAGTAGTGTTTCATTTGGGGTAGCTTTCCCATGACAGATCTGGGCTACAATAACCCACTTGATTGCGGGGGTCAATTATTGGTCTCTCTTCCGGGCTAAACAGGAGGTAATGGAGTCCACACAAGTGGTAATAAATGGCAACGCTGAGCAAACTGCAGCGCAATCAAGCCAAACCCAGACATGCATCGAAAGCCACAATCCAATGTCTCCCAGCAATCACAGAGAGTAGTTACAGGACAAAACATTCCCTTCTCTATCCATTTTCTCTAGCCGATACCTCTCCTGAGGCCACAGAGGCCAGCAGACACCTCCAAAATCCCCGGCATCTCGCAAACGCACTGTCCCCTAGCCGCCACATCCGCCATCTTTGTCTCGCCTGTATTCAAGGTAGGGACGCCCTCCACTAACTCAAATGGAGTGGCGCTAATTTTCAATGGCGATTTCAGGTTACTAAAGTAGACAGGTTCACTCCTGTCTACTTGTGATACAGCTTCGGGATGAGCGGCGGGTAGGGAGGGGTTAGCAGGATCTCCCAGGGCACCGATAGAGCGGTCAGGTTGGTCCTTCAGATCCACAAGTTCTTTGTATCCAGAATGCTCTGGAGAGTCGGTCCCACGTTGCCGGGACCTATCTGGCTGATAGTCCCCAGTGATTGCTCCGATATCAGGTGCAACATTTGCCACCGCAATGGTCCGCTCAGGCTGAGCTAGGTTCTCAGCTGTTGTATTGGCTAAGGACATCATGGTTAGTTGGCTGCAATAACATTGTAATTTCAGCAAAGTTCTCATCCATCCGCCATGCCAGTTTTTGTAGCAGAGACAGGACCGCAGCATGCGAATCAGTCAGAGATGTCAGTGCCATTTTCACAAATGCAGTCAGGTTATTAACTTGGATTAATATGAAGGTAGTACTGACTATAAGCTACTCTGAGGCATTTGAGAATTGTAGTTGGGCTCCGTACCCTCGTGGCAGCTTTAAAAGGCACAATTTGAAGTATAAGGTCACCCTCACTTCTGAATCAAAATCTTTGTTCTGTTTCAAAGAAGGACTTGTAGGAGTCTTCGGTCACTTTTTGGGTATAGCAAATATTATTATATATTATCAATTATACCCCAAAATTAGTATTAAGAGCCAGAGCTCTTACTATATGCGTCCAGCAAGCTTGGCAGTTGGCTCCGCCCCACTATTTTTTTCTTTTAAATTGTATGCTCTGTTTGAATCACAAAAAAAAATCATATCCCTTTAAAGGGGATACAGTAGCATAGAAACATAGATATTGACGGCCGATAAGAGCCATAGGCCCGGCAAGTCTGCCCGGTAATACCTAACAGTATAAACTTATCTAGTTTGTAGGATAGCCTTATGCTTGTCCCATGCATTTTTAAAGTCACCCACAGTGTTTGTCATTGCTACCTCTTGAGGAAGTTTATTCCATAAATCAAACACTCTTTCTGTAAAGTAGTGTTTCCTCAAATTACTCCTGAATCTACTAACCTTCAGCTTGAGATCATGACCCCTTGTTCTTGAATTCTCCATTTTATGTAAAATACCCACTGCCTCAGTTTTACTAAGCCCTTTAACATACTTGAAAGTTGCTATCATCTCACCTCTTTCCATTCTCTCCTCTAAGCTATACATATTTAGGTCATTTAGCCTATCCTGGTAAAAGTTTTATTTTTTAGACCATGTACCATTTTTGTAGCCCTCCTTTGCACAGATATCAAGTTTGTTAATATCCTTCTGAAGATATGGCCTCCAGAACTGCATGCAATACTCAAAATGAGGCCTAACTAATGATCTATAAAGTGGCATAAGAACCTTACTATTTCTGCTGCAAATACCTCTACCAATACATCCAAGCATTCTGCTAGCCTTACTCGCTGCATTACTACATTGTTTAATAAGTTTTAAATCGTCTGAAATAATAATTCCCAAGTCCTGTTCCTCATCTGTAACAGTCAGTAAAGTGTCATTGAGTCTGTAATTAACATTTGGATTTTTCTTCCCTAAATGCATTATTTTACACTTTGCTGTGTTAAACCTTAGATCCCAGTCATTTGTCCAATCCTCCAATTGTTGTATATCACTTCTCTTCTTTTGTATCATCTGCAAACAGACATACTTTCCCCTGTAGCCCTTTGCTGATATCACAGATAAATATGTTAAACAAAACAGGCCCCAGAACTGACCCCCGAGGAACACCACTAGTAACAGCCCCCTCTGCTGAATTAACTCCATTTACTAAGACACTTTGTTTTCTGTCCTTAAGTCAGCATTCCACCCAGTTCACAATTTTTAAATCTAGACCAAGGAGATACAGTTTGTGAATTAGTTTATTGTGTGGGATGGTGTCAAATGCTTTGCTGAAATCTAGATGCGCTACATCAATTGCTCCACCCATGTCTAATACTTTTGTTACATAATCAAATAAGTCAATTAGATTAGTCTGACATAATCTCCCTGAAGTAAAACCATGCTGATTTTGGTCCTCTAAATTGTTTGTCTTTATGTAAGTCATAATTCTTTCTTTTAAGAGGCTTTCCATTAATTTCCCTACTACTGAAGTTAAACTAACTGGCCTGTATTTACCAGATTCTTCTCTACTGCCCTTTTTATGAAGATGTATTACATTTGCTATTCTCCAATCATCTGGGACAGCTCCTGTTAATAGTGACTGATTAAACAGATCAGTTAATGGGACAGTTAGCACTGATCAAAGTTCTTTTAAAACCCTTGGATGAATATTATCAGGACCCACTGCCTTTTTAACATTTATTTTTGATAATGCTAACAAAACCTCATCCTCTGTAAAAAGATTACTGTTAAGCTTGTTTCTATTTTTTGTAGCATCCCTTAATTTATTTATAAAATATTTTACCAGGAAGGATACATTGAGATTTCTCTCGTTTTCAAGTATGTCCTGGGACCACAAAACATTGCATTGATACAATAGTGTACAATAAAATACAAAAACAATAATTGTCAGGGATTCATCTCCTGTTATGCTGTACCTTTAAGAAACTGAACTCTCTAGCCCTATTTAAGGCACCTCCCAACAGAACTCATTGCTTGGTAATTTGTTGCTCAGTGACAAGCTGCTTCTGAAGAGACCTAGCCGTTTATACAACATTGGGGGGTAGTTATCAAGCCGTCTACTTTTCTGGCTTCGCCGGCCCAATACGCCCGCCTAAGCTCGCCTACCTTCGCCGCCGCGGACCTGAAAAAATACGCCTAAGTTATCAAATAAAGCTGTCAAAAAGCCGCGGGGCGATGAGCAGCGGACTGTGAGAGTTATCACTCATCCGATCTCGCTGCTCTTCGGCTGTTTGACAGCTTTCTTGCTAGCCTGTCACTAAGCACCCACACTAAACTACACTGTTCTATCCCCTATACCGGCGCCCCCGGAGCCCCCCGCAACTAAATAAAGTTACTAACCCCTAAACCGCCGCTCCTAGACCATGCCGCAAGTCTTATAAATGTATTAACCCCTAAACCGCCGCTCCTAGACCCTGCCGCAAGTCTTATAAATGTATTAACCCCTAAACCGCCGCTCCCGGACACCGCTGCAACCTACAGTATACCTAGTAACCCCTATCCTGCCCCCCCCTATACCGTCGCCCTCTATAATAAAGTTATTAACCCCTATCCTGCTGATCCCGCACCTCGCCGAAACTAAATAAATAGTTTAACCCCTAAACCGTCGCTCCCTGAACCCGCCGCAACCTATATTAAACCTATTAACCCCTATCCTGCCCCCCTACAACGTCGTCACCTATAATAAATTTATTAACCCCTATCCTGCCTCCACTACACCGCCGCCACTGTAATAAAATTATTAACCCCTAAACCTAAGTCTAACACTAACCCTAACACCCCCCTAACTAAAATATTAATTAAATAAATCTAAATAATATTTTTATTATTAACTAAATTAATCCTATTTAAAACTAAATACTTACCTTTAAAATAAACCATAATATAGCTACAATGTAATTAATAATTATATTCTAGCTATTTTAGGATTTATTTTTATTTTACAGGCAACTTTCAATTTATTTTAACTAGGTACAATAGCTATTAAATAGTTATTAACTATTTAATAGCTTACCTAGCTAAAATAAACTGAAATTTACCTGTAAAATAAATCCTAACCTAAGTTATAATTACACCTAACACTACAATATACTTTAATAAATTATTCCTATTTAAAACTAAATACTTACCTGTAAAATAAACCCTAATATAGCTACAATATAATTAATAATTATATTGTAGCTATCTTAGGATTTATATTTATTTTACAGGTAACTTTGTATTTATTTTAGCTAGTTAGAATAGTTATTAAATAGTTATTAACTATTTAATAACTACCTAGCTAAAAGAAATACAAAATTACCTGTAAAATAAATCCTAACCTAAGTTACAATTAAACCTAATACTACACTATCATTAAATTAATTAAATAAACTACCTACAAATAACTACAATTAAATACAATTACATAAACTAACTAAAGTACAAAAAATAAAAAAAGCTAAGTTACAAAAAATAAAAAAATAAGTTACAAACATTTAAAAAATATTACAACAATTTTAAGCTACTTACACCTAATCTAAGCCCCCTAATAAAATAACAAACCACCCCCAAAATAAAAAAATGCCCTACCCTATTCTAAATTAAATAAAGTTCAAAGCTCTTTTACCTTACCAGCCCTTAAAAGGGCCATTTGTGGGGACATGCCCCAAAGAAAACAGCTCTTTTGCCTGTAAAAGAAAAATACAAACCCCCCCAACATTAAAACCCACCACCCACATACCCCTAATCTAACCCAAACCCCCCTTACAAAAACCTAACACTAATCCCCTGAAGATCATCCTACCTTGTCTTCACTCAGCCGAGCAGCGATGGAACCGAAGTGGACATCCGGAGCGGAAGAAGTTAATCCTCCAAGCGGCGCTGAAGAAATCTTCCATCCGATGAAGTCATCATCCAGGCGGCGCTGAAGAAAAGTCTTCGATCCGGCCGATGTCATCTTCAAAGAGGCGCTGAAGAGGTCTTCTATCCGGGCGATGTCATCTTCCGAGCCGGGTCTTGAATCTTCCTCCCGCCGACGCGGAACCTCCTTCTTCACCGATGGACTACGACGAATGAAGGCTCCTTTAAGGGACGTCATCCAAGATGGCGTCCCCTCAATTCCGATTGGCTGATAGGATTCTATCAGCCAATCGGAATTAAGGTAGGAAAAATCTGATTGGCTGATGGAATCAGCCAATCAGATTGAGCTCGCATTCTATTGGCTGATCGGAACAGCCAATAGAATGCGAGCTCAATCTGATTGGCTGATCGGATCAGCCAATCGGATTGAACTTGAATCTGATTGGCTGATTCCATCAGCCAATCAGATTTTTCCTACCTTAATTCCAATTGGCTGATAGAATCCTATCAGCCAATCGGAAATGAGGGGACGCCATCTTGGATGACGTCCCTTAAAGGAGCCTTCATTCGTCGTAGTCCGTCGGTGAAGAAGGAGGTTCCGCGTCGGCGGGAGGAAGATTCAAGACCCGGCTTGGAAGATGACATCGCCCGGATAGAAGACCTCTTCAGCGCCTCTTTGAAGATGACATCGGCCGGATCGAAGACTTTTCTTCAGCGCCGCCTGGATGATGACTTCATAGGATGGAAGATTTCTTCAGCGCCGCTTGGAGGATTAACTTCTTCCACTCCGGATGTCCACTTCGGTTCCATCGCTGCTCGGCTGAGTGAAGACAAGGTAGGATGATCTTCAGGGGATTAGTGTTAGGTTTTTGTAAGGGGGGTTTGGGTTAGATTAGGGGTATGTGGGTGGTGGGTTTTAATGTTGGGGGGGGTTGTATTTTTCTTTTACAGGCAAAAGAGCTGTTTTCTTTGGGGCATGCCCCCACAAATGGCCCTTTTAAGGGCTGGTAAGGTAAAAGAGCTTTGAACTTTATTTAATTTAGAATAGGGTAGGGCATTTTTTTTATTTTGGGGGGGTTTGTTATTTTATTAGGGGGCTTAGATTAGGTGTAAGTAGCTTAAAATTGTTGTAATATTTTTTAAATGTTTGTAACTTATTTTTTTATTTTTTGTAACTTAGCTTTTTTTATTTTTTGTACTTTAGTTAGTTTATGTAATTGTATTTAATTGTAGTTATTTGTAGGTAGTTTATTTAATTAATTTAATGATAGTGTAGTATTAGGTTTAATTGTAACTTAGGTTAGGATTTATTTTACAGGTAATTTTGTATTTCTTTTAGCTAGGTAGTTATTAAATAGTTAATAACTATTTAATAACTATTCTAACTAGCTAAAATAAATACAAAGTTACCTGTAAAATAAATATAAATCCTAAGATAGCTACAATATAATTATTAATTATATTGTAGCTATATTAGGGTTTATTTTACAGGTAAGTATTTAGTTTTAAATAGGAATAATTTATTAAAGTATATTGTAGTGTTAGGTGTAATTATAACTTAGGTTAGGATTTATTTTACAGGTAAATTTCAGTTTATTTTAGCTAGGTAAGCTATTAAATAGTTAATAACTATTTAATAGCTATTGTACCTAGTTAAAATAAATTGAAAGGTACCTGTAAAATAAAAATAAATCCTAAGATAGCTAGAATATAATTATTATTTATATTGTAGCTATATTATGGTTTATTTTAAAGGTAAGTATTTAGTTTTAAATAGGATTAATTTAGTTAATAATAAAAATATTATTTAGATTTATTTAATTAATATTTAAGTTAGGGGGGCGTTAGGGTTAGTGTTAGACTTAGGTTTAGGGGTTAATAATTTTATTACAGTGGCGGCGGCGTAGTGGGGGGCAGGATAGGGGTTAATAAATTTATTATAGGTGGCGACGGTGTAGGGGGGGCAGATTAGGGGTTAATAAATTTATTATAGGTGGCGACGGTGTAGGGGGGGCAGGATAGGGGTTAATACATTTAATATAGGTTGCGACGGGTTCAGGGAGCGGCGGTTTAGGGGTTAATACATTTATTATAGTTGCGGTGGGCTCCGGGAGTGGCGGTTTAGGGGTTAATATGTATAGAGTAGCTTGCGGTGGGCTCTGGGAGCGGCGGTTTAGGGGGTAATAACTTTATTTAGTTGCGGCGGTGTAGGGGGGACAGATTAGTGGTGTTTAGACTCGGGGTACATGTTAGGATGTTCGGTGTAGACAGCTCCCATAGGAATCAATGGGATGTCTGTCAGCAGCGAACTTGTACTTTCGCTATGGTCAGACTCCCATTGATTCCTATGGGATCCGCCGCCTCCAGGGGTTGCGGTTTGAAAACGAGGTACGCTGGGCCGTAAAAGTGCCGAGCGTACCTGCTAGTCATTTGATAACTAGCAAAAGTAGTGAGAATGTGCCGCACTTGTGTGTGGAACATCTGGAGTGACGTAAGAATCGATCTGTGTCGGACTGAGTCCAGCGGATCGAAGCTTACGTCACAAAATTCTACTTTTGCCGGTCTCGAGCCTTTGATAACTAAGGCGAATCAGCCTCGACACAAATACGCTGCGGAATTCCAGCGTATTTGAGGTTGACGGCTTGATAACTAGGCCCCATTGTATTTACTTTCATTATTCTCTAAACTCACCTTGAGTTTCTACTTGCTTGGATCTACCTGCTTATGCTCTCTTAAGGTTAAAACCTTACACAGTTTATCGCAGCCAAAGATCATTCTGTGTCAGCTGTATTGAAGTTTACTCCCTGCAGCGTGTGACGTCACGCCCGACATTCTCCCACTCCGGCTGTGTCTTCGGCTCTCTCTGATACCCATGGGACTGTTTGCTGCCTGGTAACAGTATTACTCTGCTCATAACCACCTCCTTGGTAAACTGGTCTGTATATTTTACTTTATACGAACTGCATCTACTACTACTACTTGATTATTCTATCTACTAGCTTGCTATACTAACTGTGTATCTAATGCTCACGCCTGCTTGAGATTTGTATCTGCTTCCCTCTGACGAATAAGTTTTATAGTGTCTCAAACTACTTTTTCTTGTTGCTGACTTGAATACAACTAACTTTGACAAAGATAGATATATTGCTTCAAACTGTTCATAAACGGACTTCCTAAGCATACTCAAGTAGATTTCAAACTTATCTCCTAACCTGCTTGCAAATCACAGCTTGGATTATCAATTACTCCTGCATTATAAAAACAACACAGCTACTTTATTTCCTGCTTAAAGTTACATTGGATAAGTTTGGATATTACTAAGTAACCATTCTCAACCTGGTTCAATCCTTATTTTCAGCTTGGTCAGTTTTTATTCATATAACCAATTGCTGTGTGATTGCTGGTGTGTTTGATAAAGCCAATTGTATATTTTTTTATGTTTGACTGCATGTGCGACTGAATCAAGGTTCCTGCAGTAGTTAACTCTTTGATTACAAGTGTGTTGCCTATTCACATACATTACTCTCCTTTCTGCTGCCAGCAGATTTTGTTGCGTGAGGTTCCGTATTCACTCAGCTACCCTGCTGTAGTGACCCTCAGATCAATGAGCATAGCAGGGTTTCCTTAAGTTCAATCTGTGGGAATCCGTGGTAAGGTGTGAGACTGAGTGGTCCTATATTGGCAGTAAGCTGTTACAGTAGTATAATCTTAACATACCTAACAATAATAATATACAATATATGCAAATATTTAACATAGAACTGGTAGGAAATATTTAATCAACCATGACAGGCACATTCTGTTTTGAGATATGTAGAGAGGAATCTCTTAAAGGATATTAGGCTTGGGGAAGTTTTTAAAGTGTGAGGGAGGTCATTCCATAATTGTGGTGCTCTGTAGGAAAAGGAGGATCGAGCGGCTTTCTTTTTGTATTGAGGCAAGCTAAATAATGTGCTGTTATTGGATCGGAGGTTATAGGAGGTGGGAATAGCAGGGCAGAGCATTCTGCTCAGGTAGGGTGGGAGCTTCCCAGAAAGGCTCTTAAACACAAGGCAGGAAAGATGGAGGGTGCGTCTGGATTCCAGCGACAGCCAGTTTAGTTCTTTTAGCATGTCACAATGGTGGGTCCTGTAGTTACATTGTAGCACAAAGTGGCAGAACGAGTTATAAAACGTATTTAGTTTATTAAGATGAGTTTGCGGTGCAGGTGCAGAACGAGTTATAAAACGTATTTAGTTTATTAAGATGAGTTTGCGGTGCAGGTGCATATACTATTTTCCCATAATCCATGATAGGCATCAACATTTGCTGTACAATCTTTTCCACTACTGTAGAGCTGAGGCAGGATTTGTTTCTGTACAGGGCACCTAGTTTTGGATAAAGTTTAGATGCAAGTTTTTCTATGTGGAGGCCAAAAGATAGATTGGGGTCTAACAACATACCCAAGTATTTAAAAGAGTGGACTGCGGTCAGCGTGCAATTGGATTTTGTTTTGATGCAAAGATGGGAATTTTGTTATTTGTTTAATTTAGGTCCCGTTCCAAAGATCGTTGTGACAGTTTTGTCAGTGTTTAGGAAGAGTTTGTTTTTTGAGATCCACTTTTCTACCTCTGTGAACTGGTCTTGGATCACTGCTTCAAGCTGCGACAGATCGGAATTGTTTGCATAGATTACCGTGTCATCTGCGTACATGTGTACAGTTGAGGATTTGCAGACATTAGGCAGATCATTTATAAATAATGTAAATAGTAGGGGGCCGAGAATGGAACCTTGGGGTACACCACACGTGACTGGGAGAGGGAGGGAGTCGCTGTCAGAAATGGAGACATATTGTAATCGATCCGATACATATGACCAAAACCAGGTTAACGGACAATCAGCAATACCAGAGTTTTTTTGTTTGAGCAGTAGTATGTCGTGGTCTACTGTGTCAAAGGCCTTTGCAAAATCAAAGAAAATAGCTCCAGTAAGGTCTCCTTGTTCCATGCCAGTTTGGATGTCGTTGCAAACTTTTGGGAGGGCAGTTGTAGTGGAGTGATTCGAGCGAAAACCTGATTGATCAGGGGTCAGATAGTTAGATTGTTGGTAATACTCACATAATTGCGTATGGACGCATTTTCCTAAGATTTTTGACAATACTGGGAGCAAAGATATAGGGCGATAATTAGAAACCAATGTTAACTCCCCACTTTTATGGATAGGAACTACTCTTGCAGTTTTCCAAAGTTTGGGTATGTATCCAGACACCAAGGATTCGATAATTAGGGTTGTGACCGGTTTAGCAATTGCCGGCGCACTGAGCCTCAACAGCATTGCTGGGATTTGATCAGGTCCAGACTGGTTTTTCATTTTTAGATTATTATGGTGTTTCTTAACGACATTGATGGGTACAGGTCTAAAATTTAACTTCTCTATATTGGGTATTTGCTGATTTAGTGGGGCCTGATCCACATTTGTAGTTTCAGGATGCGTGTCATTTATTAGTTTGTCAATCAGGGTGGTGGAGCATCCAACAAAATAACTATTAAAGGCATTTGCTACTTCTAAGGGGAGTTGCAGGGTATGGTTGTCCACAGAGACAGTGGGGGGTTGGGAGTGGATTGGAGGATTTTGTAAGTTATTTATGAGTTTCCAAAACTTTCTAGGGTTTAATATGTTATTGTTCCGATTTTCACAGAAATATTGGGCCTTGGCGAATTTTGTTTGTTTAGAGCATATATTTCGCCATTTTCTATATACACAGTGATCGTTCATAGAGCCTGTATGTTTGAATTTTGACCACAATGAATCCTGAAACTGGTACATTTGAATGAGGTCAGCTGTGATCCAATTCAGGTGTGCTCCTTTTACTCTCACCTTACACAGCAGGGCATGTAAATTCCAAACTTGTAGGAGTTCAGACTGAAAGAATTCAACTTCAGAGTCTAGATCAGGGATTAAGTTTAATCTGTGCCAGGGTAGGTTCTGGATGTCAATTAGAAAAGATTGAAGATTACATTTTTTGATGGATCTGGTGATTTTAACCTTGGGAGAGGATTTAGTTGCCTTTATTTTGCGCACGCAGTACACTAAGCAGTGATCACTGAAATTGTTAGGGAGAACACCTGCCTCCTGGATTCGGTCGGGAGAAGTGGAGAGAATCCAGTCGAGCAGGGTGTGATTATGGCTTTTGATGTTTATGCGAGTTGGGGAGGAGATTAATTCCGTTAGCTGCAAAGATTTAAACAGCGAGCGACAACTGTTATTTTTTTGATTCACCCAATCAATATTAAAATCTCCAAAAACCAACATTTTACTTTTTGGGTTTTGAGCTATGGATTCACTAAGGAGATGTGCTATGTCAGAAATGGAATGCACATATAACACTGTCGATGGACTTCCGGGGGTGGAGCTAGCAATGGCGTGGAGCGCTAGCATGAGGCTCTAACTGAAGGGCTCTATTGATCTCCCCAAGCTGCCGTTTCCTTGGCCGGTATTGATTGTACCTGGCCCGGATCTTTTTGCCTGCAGCGCCGGAAGCACCTTATCGCAGACAGACTCGCGTGCGGAGTCACTACGCCTGCGGGCGTTTAGCTACACACCCAGCCTTAGTAAATGTCCCCCCTGCTGGCTAAGGACAACCCGCTTGTAAAGTGATATCGAAGGACGGGCAGACAGATACTTGTGAAGTTAAGGTGGTGGTGAGACCCGGGAAGCGGAGGGATTAGCGCTGGCTAACCGTGCTCAGAGGACTTCACATCCAGCTCACGGTCGGATAAGCTTGCAGCCCGATACACCACGCACCCAACCAAATCCAAGCATCTAGCAGTAAAAAGCGGAGAAAGGAGCGGAACCCTGGGACTCTCTCATACACAGTGGAGACCAAGCAGTACCGCGGAGCTGGAACACGCCATTAAGGTACTTGTTAAACGCTACATAATTGACTGTAGTTGCTGCCGAGATAAGTAGGGGGGACAGGTTGTAAGCAAAAAGGCCCTCTGGTACCCTCGCTAGCTTAAGACAGAAGTTGTTTGAGGGGAGTAGATTGGGCACATTTAAAAGGCTGAGGTGTGTGCGAACCTGAAAAATTAGCAGCCACTTAGTTTATTCCAAAAGACGGAGGTTTTTAAATGCATAATTGTCCTGGTAATTGCTGACTGATGACATATCCCATCTTAAACTTGGGCTAAAGGAAGGCTGCTGAAGCTGACCGGACATGTAGGATATAAAATACAGACACCTGTTATGGTATAGAGACCTAATAAGCTGTATCTTTCTGCCCTCTCTCTAAAATTCGGCCTGCCGAACTCTAACTGCAACAAGAGACTGCATGATAAGTAATTGGAGATTGCATCAGACAAGTCAAAGAGGGCAATAGCAGGTCACTGCCATGCTGGGACTGTGGTCATAACTCGCTCTGTACTGAAGCCCCTGAGAGGTGCCTAGGCCATACAGCCTGTTGAAGCCTAACAGTGATTGCTGCTGTGACAGGGAATGTCAGTGAAATAACAAGCTGCCTAACTTTTTCTCTGTATTAACTTGACTATTAACCTTTACTAGTCTGCTATAGCAGGACCTTCAATAAAGGTTAAAAGTAAATACAATTAAGTAATTTTTGATAGCATCGCTCTCAACGCAAGTACTCAGTTTTTCCCTGCTGCAGGGGATACCTTATATTAATCTGGAAAACTGGACATAAAAATTACTAGCTGGTTAAGACTGAACAGTCAAGGCAAAGAAGTGTATAAAAGCTAACGCACATCTAATAACTGTTGCTATGAATAGACAGAGCAGGTAGATTAAGGAGCATTGTGCTACAAGAGAATCGAAAGGCTCTGTCTACTGCAATATCTGAACTTATATCGTCAAGAAAGTGTTGCTTTGTTTTCTCCCTGTTCTTTTTTTTTTTTTTTTTTTTTTTTTTTCGCTTTTGTTTTTTTTCTGTTTTTATTATTTTTCTGATGGTTTGTTTTCCTGTGGTTTGTTTCTCCCCGATCTGGGCATCTGACATGGTTTTGTGCATAGGTTTTCACCTATTTAAATAGCTACATCTTTTAACGTGTAAATTAACAGTATCTGGTTGACACTGGAATAGTATTAAGCAGTTACAAAATACAAAACACTTGAGTAATATATGATAAAAGGACACTTTAGCACAAGGCACTGATATTATAGGTCTATTTTTTTATTTTTTTATCTAGACCATAAACGAACTTATACACCCACACAGGTTTTTTTTTTTCTTTTTTTTTTTTTTTTTCACCATACTTAACACTAAGCACGGGTTAATCTAAAGGGTAAAGGGGTCAGGAGGGCAGACAAGGGGGGAATAGGGCACAGGTTTCTGGGAACAGGAGAATTTTTGGCATACATATAATGTGGATAGAAAAGGCTGCAAAATTATAAAGGTGTAGGACTGGATGAAACCCAATAAGATTATATATAATAGAGCCTGGCGTTAGTGACAGTAAGGCATACGAATAGGCCCACACAGGCTATAGACAGTCAGAGGTTCAAGAGGCTGCAGACAGGTGTACATAATAGGGAGGGCTAGAAACCTGAGTATAGAGTATATCTATCTTAAAAAGGAACTCACCCCCCTAATCTTCCATGGATAAATATATGACAGGGGCAAAAAATAAATCCCCCGCGATGCCCCCCAGGAGAAAACCAAAAACAGGTCAAGATACAGGGACTGAGGGCAGGCTTGAAAATTCCTGTATAAATCAAGATTCACAAATGACAATAAATCAGTTAGCAGAACTCTTACTCCCTCAATTTGAACTGGTCAAAAAGGAGATTACAGATTTATCACAGGAATTAAGGCTGCTCTCAGGTAGAATTACAGAAATGGAGTCCAGGGTCTCAGAGGCAGAAGACAAGCTAAACACCCAAGATATAATTATAGGGGAGAACACAGATAACATTAAAGCACTTTTAGCGAAAGTGGAAGAATTAGAGGACAGATCCCGCCGGAACAACGTCCGGGTAGTGGGACTCCCAGAGAGTAGAGAGTTTGAGGATCTGCTGAAATTTGCTGCTAACACACTTCCCAAGATATTAGGGATTCAGACAGATAGAGACACATTACAAGTAGAACGGGCCCATAGGGTGGGAAATGTCAGGTCCTCCACAGAGGGAAATTCACGTCCTAGGATGGTTATAATTAAGTATCTCAACTTCCAAGACAAGATTAGCATTATGCAGCATTATAGGAAGCTACAAGGATTAACAATAGGTGGGAAAAAATCCTGCTGTTTCAGGATTTTTCTTCTGAAACAGCTGCCAAGAGGAGGATAATGGCACCATTCTGTTCAGGACTAATTAAGGCTGGGTTAAGAGCAATGTTGATATATCCTGCAAGAATTAATGTTTTAACAATGGAAGGGAGAGTAATGCTAAACTCAGTCAAAGAAGCAAAAGATTTCTGTCAGGAGAATAATATAGAAGTCTGAAGGGAAGTTTTTTTATTCAATAAATGTGTGTTATACTAGGATGACGCATCAGAATCTGAGTATGTCATGTTTAATAAAAAGTATCAGAGGGGGGGGACAGTGGCTGGCTACTGGGGGGGGGGGGGTTGTTTTCCTTTTTTTTTTTTTTTTTTCTTTTTTTCTTTTTTTCCCTCTCTTTTTCTTCTTTTTTTTATCACCAATGCCCTGTTTTTTTAGAAATGGTTTTTAGGGTTAAAGGAATAAAATGGCAGAACCCTTTAAAGTAGTTTCATGGAACGTGGGGGGAATAACTTCCCCCATAAAACGAAAAAATGTTTTGAGATTATTGAAAAGAGAGACCCCGGATATCACTTTTCTCCAAGAACTGCATTTAAAGGGCCATGAAATAGAAAAATTGAAAGCGAACTGGGTGGCAGAAATAGTAGCAACACCTTGTAGTAAGCGCAAGCGGGGGGTGGCCATTATGATAAATAGAAAGCTTAATTATAAAATCCTGTAACAAGAATGTGATCATCTAGGTAGGTTTATAGTTCTTCAGATACAGATAGAAGGGGTTACCTGGGTTTTCTGTAATATATATGCCCCCAATAAACTTGACAAAGATTTCTGGCAAAAAATACAACAAAAACTTCTACCATATTTAGAGCAGAACTTGGTTATTGCTGGGGATATGAATCTTACTTTGTATCCAGAGATGGATAGGTCGAAAACTAGAAGCAGCCAGTCGCATAAAAGGGAAGCTAAATTTTTCAGAAATTATGTAAAGGCATTAAAATTGACGGATATTTGGCGGTGCCAACACCCGGATGATCAAGTATATACGTGTGAGTCTAAGGCATACAGAAGCTTTTCACGTATTGACCTATTTCTGATATCTCAGCAAGTAGCAAGACGGGAGATTGAAACCCAGATATCGGATATCTCGATATCCGACCATGCCATTATTAGCCTACAGGTCTGGCCGGGGACAAAAATTAGAAGGCCTGGGAATACGTTTAGCTTTCCAACATACATGAGTCAAAATGTACAGTTCACGAACTGGCTGAAAGTAAAATGGCAGGAGTATGGGGAACAGAATAGGGAATACAAGGACAAACCAGAAACCTTCTGGGAAGCAGGGAAAGCAGTCATGCGTGGAGAAATTAAGGCTTACATGGTGAAGCTCACGCGCAAACTCAAAGCAAGGGAGTCACAGTTAGCAAACCAGCTTAGAAACGCATATAATAGATTTCTCCAAGCTCAGAATCCAGTAAACTGGAATAAATATATTGCCTTTAAAACTGAATGAGAGGATTTTCTCAGAGAAAAATGGGCGGGGGAAGATTTTAAGCTTAGAGCCAAGTACCAAGGGCACCAAGGGGTTTCAGCTAAACACTTAACAAAAATAATAAAGTTTCGACAAAAAAAAAATATCATATCAGCAATCAAGGACGGGAATAAGGTATTAACACAACCTGCAGACATTCGGGATGCCTTTTTTAAATACTTTCGTAATATTTACACTAGTGGTGGAATTAATGAAAGGGCTAAGGCACAATTCTGGGAACAAATTAAATTACCTAGTATTTCAGCGGAGGATCTTAATCAAATCAATGCGTCAATAACGGAGGTAGAAATAGTCAGGGTGATACAAAGGATAAAGACAGGAAAAGCACCCGGCCCGGACGGCCTTCCGATTGAATTTTATAGAATATTATTAGACACAGTGGGCACTGTACTAAAGAATCTATATAATGACTACTTTTTAAGGCAAGTGTTAAAATCTCCATACTTTGCTGATTCTATCATGACTCTTATACATAAGAAAGGGAAAGATCTTGATGAGTTATCATCATATCGTCCAATATCCCTGCTAAACCAGGACTATAAAATTTTTATGGCAATTATAGCCGACAGGTTAAAAAAGGTCGTGGGTAAGCTGATCCATACGGATCAGACAGGCTTTATCCCGGATAGGAACGCGGTTCGTAACATGAGAAGAGTCTTAACAACGGTGGACCACTGTCGCCAGATCTGCCAGCCGGGCAGTAAGGATTACCACAACTCTATAAAAAAAGATCTCGCTTTAGTCACTATAGATGCTGAAAAAGCGTTTGATTCCATTGAGTGGAATCATCTTATAACCTCTCTTGAAAAATTTGGTTTTTCTGGCAGGGTGGTAGATCTGGTGAGAGTGGTCTATAGTAAGCCGAGATCTCAGCTTTTAGTGAATGGGGAGTTAACACAGTATATCACTCTAGAAAAAGGAACACGTCAGGGCTGCCCGTTATCCCCGCTCCTATTTGACCTGGCCTTGGAACCCCTGGCAGTTCACCTACGGCAAACAATACAACCTGTTAAGATAGGCAAGGAAACGTTGCTTATATCAACGATATTCTCCTGTTTATACAAGATACTGCAAAGTCAATCCCTCGTGTCCTTCAAATAATTGCAGACTTTAGTACATTTTCAGGATACAAAATTAACCCTAAAAAGTCGGAGCTATTATGGGTAAACAAAACACGGCAAAGCTCTAACTACATCTTCAGAGAAGTTATGGCCATTAATTATCTAGGGGTTAAGATCACTAGGAACCCTGGTGAATGGTATCAACTAAATTATTCCGAATTATTTGATAAGATCCAAGACGATTTGAATAAATGGAATTTATATTTCCTGTCAATATCGGCCAGATGTATGATAATTAAAACAATTATATTCCCGAAAATATTATTTCTATTGCAGAACCTTCCCCTCTTCATCTCAAGAAAATATATAAAGAGATATAATAAAGCTTGTACCTCTTTTATTTGGGGAAAAAAGAGACCAAGAATAGCCCTAGATAAAATGAGTAATGCAAAACAATACGCAGGGTTTGCTTTCCCCAATATCAAGCATTATAATATAGTTGCCCTGGCAAAATTTGGACTAGACTGGCTTACAAATGCAGATTATGTAACATATTATAATTTAGATGCAGAAGTAATTAGCCCTTTTAGTCCACAAGCTATACTACACTGCCCATATAGGAAGCTACCTCAGAATATAGCGGCAATGTTAACATTTGTCAATATTATTAAAGGCTGGCAGTTATACTGCCTTTTAGTAGGACAGGAATATCGTGTGTCCCCACATTTACCGATTATCGGGTGTGTTAACTTCCCACCGGGCTATAATTATGGAATATTTTCTGAATGGAAGGAAAAGGGGCTGAGTTATTTCTCGCAGTTGAAGAACGATAGGGACGGTCAGACGTGTACTTTTCAGAGATTAGCAGAACAATATCATTTACCAACAAATAATTTCTATGCTTACTTACAAGTACGTCATTATATAGAAAAAGTTAATAGAGAAGTAACAGCTGAGTGGGGATTGGCCCAAATAGCTTCGGGCGTTAAACTTTACCAAGCAGGCAAACATTCAATCTCCTGGTGGTATCAAAAAATTTTAAATATAAAAGGGCCGATATATATCAATCAAGCGAAAGACAAATTTAATAAGTACTTCGGCACGTTACAATCTGAGACAATACTAGAGAGTATTAAATTAGCAGCTGAGGCGACCTCATGTATTAGCTGGAGGGAGTCTCAGTGCAAAATAATAAACAACTATTATCTGACCCCAGCAAGAATGGCCAAGTGGACCGAGGCAAATAGTGGGAATTGTTTTAGATGCGCTAAGGCAGGAGCAGATCTTCTGCATTGTATCTGGAAGTGTCCTAAAGTAAGGCAATATTGGGCAAAGGTTCAGTACTGGCTGAACCGCCATCTCCAAAGTAAAGTGGAATTACAGGCTGAGCATATATTCTTTTTAATAAAGTTAGCTAACGGGGGTGAGAAAATGCTGGTCAATATAGTAATACTGGTGTCACGTAGTTTGCTGTTTAAAAAATGGAGGCAAAAAGAAGTCCCCTGTATTAGGGAAGTCAGTAATATAATTAAAACCCAGATGTGTGTGGAAAGGCAGAATCTTAAGAGTGACTCAGAAAAACAATATAAAAGTTATTTTAAAAAATGGAGGAGTCTGATCAGTTCATGGGCCCCAGAGCAGCAGACCCGATTTCTGGAGCCTTTTCAGAACGCAGTTCCATTTCTAAACCTGATTATAGCTGGGGTAATACCTAGGTCCTGGTTAAAGGAAAGGTCTAATTGACAGGGGCTTATTATACATTTTTTTTTTTTTTTTCTCTCTCTCTTTCCCCACTCCGCGCCACTTCCACCCCCCCCCCCGCCATCCCTTATCGATTCTCTGATATGTTTAATTGGGCGTGCTGCCCATATAGTCACATATAAAGTGAAACTTGGTGTTTTTCTAATCAAGATGTATTCTAGCGTTTCTTTCTTCTTTCACTATTTTGTTCTCCCTGTGGAATAAATGTCTTAGTAGTTAGCCATATGTCTAGAACATAAGTGGCTTAGGCTAGGAAAAGGGAGGTTAAGATCCAATGTTAGGTCTGATTTTTTTTGTTTTTTTCTTTTTCTGTAGATGTAGACATGGATCTTTTTGTCACAGAAATGAATTTGTATAGGTGACATAGATTTATTTTGTTAGAGATATTCTTTTTTCTTGGTTTCTGTACATTGAGTATCTTTTCTTTTTTTTTGATCCATGTTGTAATTTGATTTTAATCTCAATAAAAAATAAAAAAAAAATAAAAAAATAAAAAAATGGAATGCACAGGGGAGCTAGGTGGGTGGTAGATTCCTGCAACAACGATTGATTTACTGCACAGGATCTCATTTTTGCCAGAAAGGAACTCAAAGGTGGCAGAAGAGCTATATTTTTGTAAGGGGTTGTACTTTATGGAAATGTCTGCATAAATTACAATGCCGCCTCCTCTCTTTGCTCTATCATTTCTATTGCATGAATACCCATGTATTGCAATGGCAGAGTCAGGTATTTTTGCGGATGGACATTCATTCTTCACAATCTTTTGTGAAAACAGAACAGAAGTAATCATTGAGACAGTCTGCAATCTGCTTATCTCCTTCTATTATTCTACCATCAACTGATTTCAATTTTACTATTCCTACCTTATTTTTTCTTCTTTCACTGATATATCTAAAGAATGTTTTGTTCTCATGTTTTACTGCCTGTGGTATCTTCTCTTCTGCATGAGCTTTAACCTTCCTAATTAACTGCTTAGTCTTTTTTTGTTGGAGTCTCCATATTTCATATCATCATCTGCTTGTGTGTGTCTGTAATTTTTATAAGCTATCTTTTTTGTCTTTACAGCATGTGCTACTTCTTTGGAAAATCAAATTGGTTTCCGCTTTCTTTTACTTTTACAGACATGTCTAACACAGTGTGCGGTTGCATCTAAAATGGCACCTTTCACAAATTCTCACTGTTCTTGAACCCCTGTAATAAGAGTTTTCCCTTTTAAATAGTTTTTTAGGTATTCTCCCATTAATAAAAAATCTGCCATCCTTAAGTCTAAACCTTTTGTTTTAGTCTGGGTGGACAGTTCCTGCACATGAATACTAAACCAAACAGATTGATGATCACTGGATCCTAAGTTCTCACCTACAGACACATCTGAAACTGTATCACTGTTTGTAAGTATTAGATCTAATATAGCTTCCTTACGAGTTGGTTCCTTAACTAATTGCTCAAGCGATTCCCCTAGCAGAGATTCAAGAATATACCTGTTTCTAGCTGATCTAGCAGAAGGAATCTTCCAGTCTATATCTGGCAAATTAAAGTCCCCCAGTACTATAACCTTACCCTTCATGGTCATTTTGGTTATTTCCTCTAATAACAGATTGTCCAGTTTTTCATCCTGCAATGGAGGCCTATATACAACCCCTATTCTAAAAACATTTTTATCTCCAATTTCCAAAGTCACCTAAATACTTTCCACCTCATCATTTGTTCCTACAATTTCAGTAACCTTTATATTTTCATTTACATACAGAGCAACTCCTCCACCTTTCTTTCCTACTCTGTTCTTTTTAAATACCCTGTATCCAGGTAAGACTATGTCAAGATAATATAGTGCATGAGTACAAACTTTGTCTTTTTTTTCCCCACTAAGGACTAGATTGCGAGTGGCGCGCTACCTGTAGAGCACAAACCATATGGGGATTTTGCGACTTTTTGCATGCGATGGAAATAGCATGCGTATTATGAGTTGAAAGTAAACATGCGTCGGATGAGCATGACTTCAGAGCTTTGGTTAAATGTTATGCGAGACAAAAAAAGTTGCACAAATCAAAAATACATGTAAAAGTACAGTTACACTTATAATAAAACTGATAAAAACATTAAATAAAAATATTGCACTAACAATAAGGGCTCAAAGATATGAGGTCTCCGGTGTTAGAAAAAAAAAGGAGCGGCAAAGGACTTTAACATACATACACATATATACAGTATATATATTTATTTATATGTGTGTACATGTGTGGGAACTCACCAATACTTATACCCCCTCTCACAATTAATATTGTTTTATATTCACACAAACACACACTGTATGTATATGTATATAATATATAAACTTTGGTTAATGAAATCAAATTAAAGGGACAGTCTACATCAGAATATGTGTTGTTTTAAAAGATAGATAATCCCTTTATTACCCATTCCCTAGTTTTGCATAACCAACACAGTTATATTAATACACTTTTTACCTCTGTGATTATCTTGTATCTAAGCCTCTGCATACTGCCCATTATTTCAGTCCCTTTGACAGACTTGCATTTTAGCCAATTAGCGATGGCTCCTAGGAACTTCACGTGCATGAGCACAGTGTTATCTATATGAAACACATGAAGTAACACCCTCTAGTGGTGAAAAATTGTCAAAATGCCCTGCTCTAAGAGGGGGCCTTTAAGGGCTTAGAAATTAGCATATTAACCTCCTAGATTTAGCTTTCAACTAAGAATACTAACAGAACAAAGCAAAATTGGAGATAGAGGTAAATTGGAAAATTGTTTAAAATGACATGCCCTATCTGAATAATGAACGTTTGTTTTGGACTAGACTGTTCCTTTAAATCCAATGAAGATTTGAATGGTTGTCTTTGGGCCTAAGAATCATCCTCTGTCACAGAGTCTCACTCAATTAAAGGGACAGTCTAGTAAAAAATAATTGATTTCATGATTCAGATTCAGAACAACTTTCCAGTTTACTTTCATCTTCATTTTGCCCTGTTTTCTTGGTATTTTTGATTGAAAGCTAAACCTATGAGGCTCATATGCAAATGTCTTAGCCCTTGAAGGCCGCCTCTTTTCTGAATGCATTTTGACATTTTTTCACAACTAGAGGGCGTTAGTTCTTGTTTGCCATATAGATAACAGTGTGATTATTCCTGTGGAGTTACCTAAGAGTCAGCACTGATTGGCTACTAGAACTGAAATAAGGGGGCAGCCTGCAGAGGCTTAGATACAAAAAAATCACAGAGGTAAAAAGTATATTAATATAACTGTGTTGGTTATGCAAAACTGGGGAATGGGTAATAAAGGGATTATCTATCTTTTTAAGCAATAACCATTCTGGTGTAGACTGTCCCTTTAAGATGCAGTAGTCATATTTGTGCTTAATGGAGCTAAATAACCCCAGAGCAAGCCACACATGAATGTTCCACACAGTGCAGTGATCACACAGAAGGACAGCTGACAGGCTTGAAAAATAATAGTCAGTCCATCATTTAAATTGTGTGGAAGAAGAAAAGTATTAAGCAGCAAATATATAAAAGCTTAGGGGTAGAGTCTTCCCTGTGTGTGTGTTAAAATGTTCAAATCAACATGGAGGATTTTTTTCTTTTTTTAATTTCTTTTTTCTTTAGTGATTTTATAGCGTGCACGCTTACCTTTAGATTAATTCCTATATTGTTTCTGTATTTCTATTGTGTCTTATTTTTATATCTTATATTACGATCTATCTATTATTAAAGGGACACTGAACCCACATTTTTTCTTCCATGATTCAGATAGAGCATGCAATTTTAAGCAACTTTCTAATTTACTACTATTATCAATTTTTCTTCGTTCTCTTGCTATCTTTATTTGAAAAAGAAGGAATCTAAGCTTTTTTTTGGTTTAGACCTCTGGACAGCACTTTTTTATTGGTGGATGAATTTATCCACCAATCAGCAAGGACAACCCAGGTTGTTCACAAAAAATTGTCCGGCGTCTAAACTTTCTTGCATTTTAAATAAAGATACCAAGAGAATGAAGAAAATTTGATAATAGGAGTAAATTAGAAAGTTGCTTAAAATTTCATGCTCTATCTGAATCACGAAAGAAAAAAATTGGGTTCAGTGTCCCTTTAAAGAGATACTAAACCCACATTTTTTTCTTTAATGATTCAGATAGAGCATACAATTTTAAGCAACTTTCTAATTTACTCCTATTATAATTTTTCTCTTGCTATCGTTATTTCAAAAGCAGGAATGTAAAGCTTAAGAACTGGCCTATTTTTGGTTCAGAACCTGGGTTACGCTTGCTTATTGGTGGCTAAATGTAGCCACCGATAAGCAAGAGCTATCCAAGGTTCTGAACCTAAAATGGTCCGGCTCCTAAGCTTTACATTCCTGCTTTTTAAATAAAGATATCAAGAGAACAAAAAAAAATTATAATAGGAGTAAATTAGAACGTTGCAAAAAAATGTGGGTTTAGTATCCCTTTAAATTCTATATACATATAGGGGTCGATCCGATATAGATCGTAGTTTGCGGCGAAAGCGAGGGAACCCGCGTCGCCCGCAGTTTCAGCTCGCAACTCGAGCTATCCCATATACTGCGCCGTCAGATGCTAAAGTGCCGTAAGTCAGATAAACCAGCGATGTCCAGAAATCTGCGCAAGTACAAATTTCTGGCGTCGCCAGTGACTTGCGGCACGTTAGAAACTGCCGGCGCCTACAAAACCTGACTAAAGTCTAAATCACCCGCACTGTCTAACACGCCTCCCTAACATAGCCCGACACGTCTAACACGCCTCCCTAACATAGCCCGACATGTCTAACCCTCTATCCGCTATCCCCCCTCACTATCCTAACAATAACAATGTATTAACCCCTAAACCGCCGCTACCTAATAAAGTTATTAACCCCTAAACCGCCGCCAGCTATATTAAATCTATAACCCCCTAAAGTGAGCCTCTAACACCGCCGCCATCTACCTTACCTACCCCCTAAAGTGAGCCCCTACCCCGCCGCTATCTATTTTAAAATTATTAATCCCTAATCTAATCCCCCTACACCGCCGCCAGCTATATTAACTATATTAACCCTAATTATATTAGGGTTAATATAGTTAATATCGTTATTATATTATATATATTAACTATATTAACCCTAATTATATTAGGGTTAATATAGTTAATATCGTTATTATATTATATATATATAAAGTATAATAACCCTATCTCTAACTCTAACATCCCTAACTAAACTCTTATTAAAATAAATCGAATATTAATATTATTAATTAAAATATTCCTATTTAAATCTAAATACTTACCTATAAAATAAACCCTAAGATAGCTACAATGTAATTAATAATTACATTATAGCTATGTTAGGGTTTATATTTATTTTACAGGTAAATTGTTAATTATTTTAACTAGGTATAATAGCTATTAAATAGTTATTACCTATTTAATAGCTACCTAGTTAAAATAATTACCCAATTACCTGTAAAATAAATCCTAACCTAAGTTACAAATACACCTACACTATCAATAAATTAAATAAACTACAAATATCTATCTAAAAATACAATTAAATAAACTAAACTAAATTACAAAAAAAAAAAACACTAAATTACAAAAAATTAAAAAAAATTACAAGATTTTTAAGCTAATTACACCTATTCTAAGCCCCCTAATAAAATAATAAACCCCCAAAATAAAAAAAATTCCCTACCCTATTCTAAATTAAAAAAAGTTCAAAGCTCTTTTACCTTACCAGCCCTTAAAAGGACCTTTTGTGGGGGCATGCCCCAAAGAAAACTGCTCTTTTGCCTGCAAAAAAAAACACAATACCACCCCCCAACATTACAACCCACCACCCACATACCCCTAATCTAACCCAAACCCCCCTTAAATAAACCTAACACTACCCCCCCTGAAGATCTCCCTACCTTGTATTCACCCCGCCGGGCAGAACTCCTCATCCGATCCGGGCGATGTCTTCCAGCAAGCGGCAGTGAAGTCTTCTTCCATCCGGGCAATGTCTTGAAGCAAGCGGCAGAGAGTCTTCTTCCATCGGCGATGTCTTCAAGCAAATCGGCATCTTCAATCTTCTTTCTTCGCTCCTCCGCCGCGGAGCATCCATCCGGCACGACGACTTCCCGACGAATGAGGTTCCTTTAAATGACGTCATCCAAGATGGCGTCCGTCGAATTCCGATTGGCTGATAGGATTCTATCAGCCAATCGAAATTAAGATAGAAAAATCTGATTGGCTGATTGAATCAGCCAATCAGATTCAAGTTCAATCTGATTGGCTGATTGGTTCAGCCAATCAGATTGAACTTGAATTAAGGTAGAAAAATCTGATTGGCTGATTGAATCAGCCAATCAGATTCAAGTTCAATCTGATTGGCTGATTTTTCTACCTTAATGTGTATATACAGTATGTGTGTGTGTGTATATATATATATATATATATATATATATATATATATATATATATATCCTGTATTAGGCTACAATGTGTCATTTTGTAAAATTTTAGGATGGTGGTGTGCCGCAGGATTTTTTAATGTAAAAAAGTGTGCCACAGCAAAAAAAGGTTGCAAATCACTGGGCTAGTAAATTTTTCTACACTGGTGAAGTATAGTGATTTATTTCTCTCTTTATTAAAGATAGATAGATGATAGATAGACAGACAGACAGACAGACAGACAGACAGACAGACAGACAGACAGACAGATAGATAGATAGATAGATTAGATAGACAGACACGTAGATAGGTAGGTAGGTAGGTAGGTGATATAAATTTTAAGCTTTAACAAAGTAACATGACTGTTATTCTATATTGTATTTTTTTCTTACAGTCTTTTCTAGCAACATACGATTCAAAAGAAAAACAAAACTTCAGCATAAAATGTTCTAGTTAAAATCCCTTGTTTAAAATGTCCATCTTACTCAATAATACATTTGCTAAATTATAAAACCATTGTATTCTATTTCTTTTTGCTTCTTTCTCAGATACCTTGCAATGGGAACAAAAATGTCAATATATATCATGTAATTGTATTTTGTTAAGAAGGTGGAAAGGTTAATTGTTTCTTCTCTCATGTGCATTATTAAAGTGAATATACATAAGTTACAACAGCTAATAGTGTGGGTTGGCAACAAACATAAAGGGCACTAAATGTCATGGATTTCAGCTCTTTGAATGCCTGTTAAATGATTAAGCCTTTTTTCAATATATTTATTTTATCATAATTGCATTAATACATACATGCCTTTAATAAACATCATTCAACAAGACCTATTACAAATTAGGTTATGACACATAACATAAAAATAATAGAAACATTATACCTTTTTTTCAGCAAGTTATCTGGAGTACAGCTTATTCATTGCATCTTTTATACACTTTTTTTTCTTTTCTTCAATATAATGCATTTATCATATCGGGGGGGGGGGGGGGGTTAAAATAGCAGCATAATCATAGTCAGCTGAACTAAATGTGTTAATCAACTTATGTGAGCTGGTTAAAGAGACAAAAAAAACCCCACAAAATTCTCTTTCATGAATCAGAGCATATCATTTTAAACAACTTTTTCTGTTATCCTTTGTTGAAAAGCAGGGATGTAAACTCAAGACTATGCACATGTCTGCAGCACTATATGGCAGCAGTTTTGCAACAATGTTATACATTAGCAAGAGCACTAGGGGGCAGCCCTATTTCCAGTCATGTAGTGATTCGGGCATGGGCACGCTACCTACTTAGGAATCTCTTCAAGTCAATTGGGAAGAAAAAAAAAATTATTCTCTATCTGAATAATGAAAGAAAACTTTTCATGTCCCTTTAAGTTTAAATGTTATTTTATAAAACAGCAAATCTATTTTTGTCCAAATCCCTAAACTGGATTCCCAAGCAATGGCATTTCTGGGCAAGTAGTGGGGTTGCTTAGTTACATTTTAGAACTCCCGATTCCAGGAACTGATTTTTTTATAGCTGGAACCTAACTTCAGCTCTACCCTCCAGTCTGCTAATTATCAAGAGAGGAGATTTCTGTTTTACATTTATGTCATTACTTAGCATTGTATTGCTGCTTATATGTAGTACTTCTCTTATATATAAACACAGCTGTAATCAAAATCAGCTATGTTGACCTCCAAACCCCTAGCAGAATGGAATCTAGAAGGCAATAATTAGGGAGCAGGTCCGCCACTAGAAATTTTGGGGCCCCTGACTTATCCATTGATAAGCACCCCCCCCCCCCCCCTTTTGATATGTGCAATTTTTGACCAAGTGACTAAAACGTATATGCACTTTATTCTTATGTGTAGTCAAACTTGGAAATGTTGTAAAGGTAGTAACGCACAAAAACAGAAACACACAGACACACTCATACACTGAAACACACACACTCACACATAAGGATTCACATATAGACACTCTAGCAGACACGCAAAGAAACAGACACTCAGCACTTGTTTACACTGACCTGACAAGTAATAAGGTAGACTACAGTTTTGTCAAAAAAGGAGATTTACAAAACAAAATATGGAGTTCTGATTATCTTTTTGTCAAGGAAGATAACAACTAAATGATGACAACAGCATACAGTGGCTGAAAGGAAGGGCCCTGAATTGCCTAAACAAGAATTTAAAGGTTAAATGGTGGATTGGTAACTTCCGGAAAGCTCAAAATGTCCTAAAAAGGAACAGACAATGGACACACACACACACACAAACTCAAACTTGCACACATACCCAAGGAAACACCAACAGAGACAGCCTCAGAAAACACACAAAGACATACACACACACACAGAGACACCCACAGAAAACACACAAGGACATACACACACAGAGAGACAACCACATAAAGCACACAAAGACATACATACACACACACACCCTCACTAAGGCATCCACATAAAACACACAAAGACATACACACACCCTCACAGAGACACCCACAGAAAACAGACATGCACACACACCCTCACAGAGACATGCACAGAAAAACACAGACATACATACAACACACACACACCCTCACAGAGACATCCACAGAAAACACACAAAGACATACACACCCACCCTCACAGAGACATCCAGAGAAAATACACAAAGACATACATACACACACCATCACAGAGACACCCATAGAAAAAGCACAAAGACATACACACACACCCTCACAGAGAGACCCACAGAAAAAAATACATACCCACTCATAGAGACACAAACAAAAGCACAAATACATAAACACAGACACCCACAGAAACACTCACAGGAGGTCAAATTTCTGCACATTGCATCCCCTAAATCAACAGTGTGTGACATGCATGATAAAAAAAATGCAGAAATTAAGAGATCACTTATTAAAGAATCATATTTGTAAATGTGCAAACAAAATAATTATGTGAATTCAAAATTGTACATTAATGATCAGGGTAGATGGCTAGATGAAGAAAAGTACTTTTGAATGGTTGACATATGTTTGTTTTTTACCCCCATTTTCCCCAACCAAGAGCACCACTTCAAATATGGTGTACAAATGTTTCCATCTGTCAACTGTACTTATAGATTTTGAAAATGCTGTACTCTATATGGTCTTGATGGAACCATTAGCTGTGGTACTCAGTCTCATACCATTAGATCTGGTTAAATGCAGGATTTAGGCTTGTTTGTATGTATTTCAAAATTAAGTCAGCTGTCTTGTAAAATGAACAGTGTTAAGTTAACCTGTCTCATTTCAAGCACTGAGCAATCTTAGTCTGAGAGTATAACATTTTATTCAGATGTAAAAATGTTAGATAAAATGCCTCCTTGCATCTGGAAAGTCCTTGCATAAAGGGGCAGTAAACTGGAATGTAATTAAAATAAATATATTAATTAAAAAAAACTCATATCTTCCAAAAGGGCACCTATCATTTGTTTATTGATGAGGAAACATTTCTGCATGACTTTAAATATAGAATTTCTACAGTAATATCAAATAATCGTAAATACACTGCTGCATATTGCTAAAAAAATGTGTTTTTATGGACCCCTGGTCCCACCATACAACTACTATTACACTGAAGTTACAATCTGAAATTGCAGAAAGAAATTAAAAACATTTACTAAGTAAGTCCTACCGCCTCTGCAAATAAAAGTGATCTGTTGTGTGACTCAGGCACACACTGTACAAACTTTAGTGCCAAGTCTGTCTCACACTGTGCATAGTGGTTTAGTGCACACCCAGAAATCCTCTCAAATGCTAATGTAATGTTTTACTCCTTGTAATGACATTTCCCACTCTCAATAGCGCTCTGCTGTAGTACCCTCTGCTGGCAGCCAAAATGTTTTTTTGTTTTTTTTAAATAATAGCTCTTCTTGCCTCTTGGGGCCCCCTGACAGGAGTCACCCTGTCACCCCCTGATGGCAGCGCTGATAGGGAGCAAATTACTCCCCCTGAATTTTGCTCTTATAGCTAAGCATAAACACCTACTTGAGACACTCTATTGATGACAATTTTACACTCAGCCAGATTACGAGTTTTGTGTTATGAGTGGCTCGCTAATAACTTGTACGTTATTTTCATCTCTCACCTTTCATAGCGCTGCTATTACAGGTTTGCAAAAAAACAGCTTGTGCGGGCGATATGGTTGCGCTGAGCTCCATACCTCACCCAAATACAAGCAGTGTTTTGACGTGCTCGTGCACAATTTTCTCATAGTCATCAAGGGGGAGAACAGGCTAAAAGAAGTCTAACACCTGCAATCGTGGAGCGTAAAGCTCCATAACGCAGCCCCATTGATGTCTAGGGGAAAAAATGTATGTTTAAACCTAACACCCTAACATAAACCCTGAGTCTAAACACCCCTAATCTGCTGCCCCTGACATCGCTGACACCTACATTACACTTATTAATACCTAATCTGCCGGCCCGACATCGCCGACACCTACATTACACTTATTAACCCCTAATCTACCGCCACCAAAGTCTCCGCCGCCTACCTACACTTATTAACCCATAATCTGCCGCCCCCAATGTCGCCTCCACCTACCTACACTTATTAACCCCTAATCTGCCATTCCCAATGTCGCCGCCACCTACCTACACTTATTAACCCCTAATCTGCCACCCCCAATGTCGCCGCCGCCACTATACTAAAGTTATTAACCCCTAAACCTCTGGCCTCCCACATCACTAACACTAAATAAATATATTAACCCCTAAACCTAACCCTAAATCTAACCCTAACACCCCCTAACTTTAACATAATTAAAATAATTCTAAATAAAACTTATTATTAATAACTAAATAATTCCTATTTAATAAATACTTACCTGTAAAATAAACCCTAAGCTAGCTACAATATAATGAATAGTTACATTGTAGTTAGCTTAGGTGTTATTTTTATTTCACAGGTAAGTTTGTATTTATTTTAACTAGGTAGACTAGTTAGTAAATAGTTATTAACTATTTACTAACTACCTAGTTAAAATAAATACAAATTTACCTGTAAAATAAAACCTAACCTGAGTTACACTAACATTTAACATTATAATACATTAAATAAATTAAAATAACAAAATACAATTATCTAAATTACAAAAAAAATAAACACTAAATAACACAAAATAAAAAAAGAAATGATCAAAAATAAAAATGAATTACTCCTAATCTAATAGCCCTATAAAATAAAAAAGCCCCCCCCCCCCCCAAAATAAAAAAAAAACCGTAGCCTACAATAAACTGCCAATGGACCTTAAAAGGGCCTTTTGCGGGACATTGACCCAAAGAAATCAGCTCTTTTACCTGTAAAAATAAATCCACACATCTCCCCAACAGTAAAACCCACCACCCACACAACCAAACCCCCAAATAAAAACCTATCTAAATAAACCTAAGCTCCCCATTGCCCTGAAAAGGGCATTTGGATGGGCATTGCCCTTAAAAGGACATTTAGCTCTTTTAAATTGCCCAAAACCCTAAGCTGAAAATAAAACCCACCCAATAAACCATTAAAAAAAAAACTAACACTAACCCCCGAAGATCTACTTACAGTTTTTGAAAAACAGACATCCATCCTCATCTAGGAGGCAGAAGTCCTCATCGAAGCTGGCAGAAGTCTTCGTTCAAGCGGGCAGAAGTCTTCATCCAGACGGCATCTTCATCCATCCGGCGCGGAGCGGGTCCATCTTCAAGACATCCGGCGCGGAGCATCCTCTTCTTACAATGGTTGCTGAATAATGAAGTTCCCTTTAAATGATGTCAACCAAGATGGCGTCCCCTTACATTCCGATTGGCTGATAGAATTCTATCAGCCAATAGGAATTAAGGGGGGAAAAATCCTATTGGCTGTTGCAATCAGCCAATAGGTTTGAGCTTTCATCCTATTGGCTGATCCAATGAGCCAATAGAATTGAGCTCGCATGTTATTGGCTGATCGGATCAGCCAATAGGATGAAAGCTCAATCCTATTGGCTGATTGCAACAGCCAATAGGATTCCCCCCCCCTTAATTCCTATTGGCTGATAGAATTCTATCAGCCAATCGGAATGTAAGGGACGCCATCTTGGATGACGTCATATAAAGGGAAACTTCATTCTTCAGCAACCATCGTAAGAAGAGGATGCTACACGCCGGATGTCTTGAAGATGGAGCCTCTCCGCGCCGGATGGATGAAGATAGAAGATGCCGTCTGGATGAAGACTTCTGCCGTCTGGATGAAGATTTCTGCCCGCTTGGATGAAGACTTCTGCCGGGTTCGATGAGAAATTCTGCTACCCGGATGAGGATGGATGTCCGGTCTTCAAAAACTGTAAGTGGATCATCGGGGGTTAGTGTTAGGATTTTTTAAGGGTTTATTGGATGGGTTTTATTTTTAGCTTAGGGTTTTGGGCAATGTAAAAGAGCTAAATGTCCTTTTAAGGGCAATGCCCATCCAAATGCCCTTTTCAGGGCAATGGGGAGCTTATGTTTATTTAGATAGGGTTTTATAAAGTGCTAAAGTAAGAGTATGTGGGGTGTAAGAAAAAAATGGCACCTAAAGTTCCTTTACATGGAGGTGTATGGGGGACTGTGTTTCACTTTAAATATATATATATATTTCTTCTCAATTGTACTTTTATCCTTGAACCCATGTGCAGCGCTGCAGAAGCTGTTGGCGCTTTATAAATAAAGAATAATAATAAATAATAGTTATATATATATATATATATATATATATATATATATATATATATATATATATCTTATATACATATATAATAAATGCTAATATATGTATATACACATATAAACACATAAATATATATGTATATATTCATATACAAAACACGGAAGGGGACAGCACTCTAAGACCGGACTGGGTACACATCCTATGACCCTGCAACATGCTCAGCTTTTGGTGCTATAGCACTCTCAGGAAGCTGTGCTATTGCTAGACTCACAGGCCTGGGTGCAGATCCATAGTGAAAATTACAAAACAAACAATACAACACACAGAAAAAGTCCAGCACTCACTCACAAGCTCTCAGCTAAGATTAAAAGCAAAACTGGAAGAGTCAGTTACTGCATTTGGCCAAATGGGACAAGCCCAGGTACAACATCAAGGTCTCTTCCATAACCTGGGGCCCTAATACAGCCACACAAATGCAAGCTCTAAATCAAACAAACTGGGAAAAAGTCAGAGTTCACAGACTTAAGTAATCCCCCTAGACATATGCAAAACACAAGCTCTCGGCTAAGATTAAAAGAAAAACTGGAAGAGTTTGTTACCGCATTTGGCCAAATGGAACAAGCCCAGGTACCACGTCAAGGTCTCTTCCAAAACCTGGGTCCGTAATACAGCCACACAAATGCAAGCTTTTAATCAAACAAACTGGGAAAAGTCAGGGTTTTGGAAGAAACCTTGACATGGTACCTGGGCTTATCCCAATGGGTCAGCTTCTAAACTTACATTCTTGCTTTTCAAATAATGATAGCAAGAGAACGAAGAAAAAATGATAATAGGAGTAAAGTAGAAAGTTGCTTAAAATTGCATGCTCTATATGAATCATGAAAGAAACAAATTGGGTTCAGTGTCCCTTTAAGCAAATGTGCATGAGTAATGGAGTTTCGCTAGGGGTTAATTGCACTTCTATACATTTATATGCCCTTCAATTAAGTTTTATTCCTTTTTAAAATAGTTAAAATTTGAAGTGCTCATCAGTCCAGCTGTGTTTTTAAATTTAGAAAATATTTTTTAATTCTACATATGTTCTTCCAGGGGGATTTATGGCATAACAATATGCTCGTCAGTCTGCCACTCTGTGTGATCCTCCAAGCCAGACTAAACATGCTGTGTTCCTCTGGCTGCTGAAGGTGCTAGGGAGAACCAGAACCATTTATCTGATTGGTTGTGCATCCTGTCCCTTACGAAGACACGGGCCAATTATAGGGGCACTGTATAATTCAGCATTAGCACCTATCTTCACTATCTATTTTTGCAAAAACCTCATTCCCCAAGGTTCACTTGGGGTGGATGCCAGAGGATCCGCCGGGCGCCCCCCTATCCCCCAGACAGAGGCAAAAACAAATAATGAAAATTAGTGAATTACAGTGCCCATATGATTGGCCCGTATCTCTGTGAGGGACAGGATGCGCAACCAATCAGATGAATGGTTCGGGTTCTCCCTAGCGTCTTGTCTGTCTTTAGCGCTCTGGTGTGCCACGCCCACTAAAACGTCACTGGCCTATTCATCAACACCTGGCACTGTGTTGATGACATACCAGGTCAAGCTGAAGGAAATTGTTATGTTTGTGCATGCACTGCCACGGAAAATTGTAAATGCAAAGGCGGGACACCATCATTCTTCTACCTTGGTAGAGCTCCATTATTTGATCCTCAAAATAAAGTACAAAGAGCATTTGACAGAATTTATATTTTTAAGAGCAATTTACAGGTAATTTATAAAAAAAAATAGCTAATACATGTTATTTGCTTAATTTATCAACAGTATATGAGGTTTTAAAAAAATGACTTTTTGGGGGGTTCCTATCTCTTTAAATTTATTTAAGGTATTAGCTATTACTACCTCCTTAGGTAATGAGTTCCACAATTTGATTGCTCTTTCAGTGGAAAAAAAAACATTTATGTTGCTGGAGATTAAGGGGCCAATTTATTAATTCCTGAATGCATCTGTTTCCGCACAAGCCTTCAATCCTGCTGCTCCTTAACTCATCCGCCACCTCTGAGGTGGCTGACAGCTATCCACCATACGATCGGGTTGATTGACACCCCCTGCTAGCGGCCGATTGGCTGCAAATCTGCAGGGGGTGGTATTGCACAAGCATTTCTAGTGAAATGCTTGTGCAATGATAAATACCGACAGCATATGCTGTCGGCATTTATCAATGTCCGCCCGCACATTGGTAATTTGGCCCCTAAATCTCCTTTCCTACAGCTTTAAATTGTGACCTGTAACAAACAATTTTGCTTGGAATAAACAAAGCTTCTAACATATAGTTATGTTAGGAACATTTTATGGTTTAGGCTCCCCACCCCCAGAAACATACCAAAATTATAAATTACAATTCAGTTATATTTTATATTAAATATCATTAAGATTCGACAATCTTAGAAAGAGGAAGTCCTTTTTTTATTTTCTATCGGCTTTCCTACAATTTATATTATTTTTATTATACCTAATATATTATGTATATTTTCAATTTGGTTTCAAACTGTGTTTTAATAAAATGACAAAAATGCATATGAATTAACAGACACACAGGATACTGTTATTTGTGCATTAAATTCTCATCTGTGAAGGAATCAGTGCACTTATAATTTACCTCCCTGTCACAACAAGCATTAATAACTTTATCATGTTCAAGGTGTTTTTAGGCTTGTTTGAAAGAAAGATGATGTCTGCTATTTGAATGAAACAATATATCACTATAAATAGCAAGTGCTTTCAGTAGAGAATGTAAAATTTTAGTTTACTGCCGCATAATAGGGTGTGAAATATCCTGGGGATTAAAGGGATAGTAAACACCAAAAAATTTATTGTTTTGTATAACCAACACTGTTATAGGAATATACTTTTTACCTCTGTAATTATCTTGTGTCTAAGCTTCTGCTGACTGCCTCCTTATTTTAGATCTTTTGACAGACTTGCATTTCAGGCAATTAGGGCTAACTCTTAAATAACTCCACGTGCGTGAGCACAATGTTGTCTATATTAACACATGAATGCCCTCTAGCTGTGAAAAAATGTCAAATGCATTCAGATTAGTGACGGTCTTTAAGGTTTTAGAAATTAGCATATAAATTAGCATATGAGCCTAGGTTTAGCTTACCAAGAGAACAAAGCAAATTTGATGATAAAAGTAAATTAGAAAGTTGTTTAAAATTACATGCCCTATCCGAATCATTAACTTTTAATTTGGAATTTGCTATCCCTTTAAGTTTTAAAAGAATAAAACATTATCATGTGTAACTTTTTAAGCACTGATATCCACAATGCATATTTTAAAGGGACTTAAAACTTCAACATTTTATTTCATGGTTCAGATAAAACATGCAATTTTAAACAACTTCCTAATTTATTTCTATTACTAATTTTCTTTGTTCTCTTGGTATCCTTTGTTTAAAAGCAGGGAGGTGAGCTCTGCAGCACCATAGCAGTAGTTTTGCAAGAATCTAATCCATTTGCAAGAGCATTAGATAGCAGCACTATTTCCTGCCATGTAGTGCTATGGACACCTACCTAGGTATCTCTTCAACAAAGAATACCATTGGAACAAAGCAAATCTGATAACAGAACTAAATTGGAAACTTTTTTTAAATTGTATGCTCTTAACCACAAAAGAGATTGTTTGGGCTTCATATCACTTTAAATATATTGATAAGACATAGGGGCCTAGTTATCAAGCCGTCAACCTCAAATACGCTGGAATTCCGCAGCGTATTTGTGGCGAGGCTGATTCGCCTTAGTTATCAAAGGCTAGATCCCGGCAAAAGTAGAATTTTGTGACGTAAACTTCGATCCGCCGGACTCAGTCCGACACAGATCGATTCTTACGTCACTACAGATGTTCCGCACACAAGTGCGGCACAATCTGACTACTTTTGCTAGTTATCAAAAAACTAGCAGGTACGCTCGGCACTTTTACGGCCCAGCGTACCTGGTTTTCAATCCGCCACCCTGGAGGCGGCGGATCGCATAGGAATCAATGGGAGTCTGACCATAGCGAAAGTACAAGTTCGCTGCTGACAGACATCCCATTGATTCCTATGGGAGCTGTCTACACCTAACACCCTAACATGTACCCCGAGTCTAAACACCCCTAATCTGTCCCCCCTACACCGCCGCAACTAAATAAAGTTATTACCCCCTAAACCGCCGCTCCCGGAGCCCACCGCAAGCTACTCTATACATATTAACCCCTAAACCGCCGCTCCCGGAGCCCACCGCAACTATAATAAATGTCTTAACCCCTAAACCGCCGCTCCCAGAGCCCACCGCCACCTACATTATACCTAGTAACCCCTATCCTGCCCCCCCTATACCGTCGCCCTCTATAATAAAGTTATTAACCCCTATCCTGCTGATCCCGCACCTCGCCGCAAATAAATAAATAGTTTAACCCCTAAACCGCTGCTCCCTGAACCCGCCGCAACCTATATTAAATTTATTAACCCCTATCCTGCCCCCCTACACCGTCGCCACCTATAATAAATTTATTAACCCCTATCCTGCCCCCCCTACACCGTCGCCACCTATAATAAATTTATTAACCCCTATCCTGCCCCCACTACACCGCCGCCACTGTAATAAAATTATTAACCCCTAAACCTAAGTCTAACACTAACCCTAACACCCCCCTAACTTAAATATTAATTAAATAAATCTAAATAATATTTCTCTTATTAACTAAGTTAATCCTATTTAAAACTAAATACTTACCTGTAAAATAAACCCTAATATAGCTACAATATAAATAATAATTATATTGTAGCTATCTTAGGATTTATTTTTATTTTACAGGTAACTTTCAATTTATTTTAACTAGGTACAATAGCTATTAAATAGTTATTAACTATTTAATAGCTTACCTAGCTAAAATAAAGAGAAATGTACCTGTAAACTAAAAACTAACCTAAGTTACAATTACACCTAACACTACACTATACTTTAATAAATTATTCCTATTTAAAACTAAATACTTACCTGTAAAATAAACCCTAAGATAGCTACAATATAATTAATAATTACATTGTAGCTATCTTAGGATTTATATTTATTTTACAGGTAACTTTGTATTTATTTTAGCTAGTTAGAATAGTTATTAAAGGAGTTGATGGTCTAGGCTCTTGTGGTCTTCCCATTTCTGGATATGGTCTGCTTGCCAACTCCCGGAGGACCTGTAATATGTTATTTTAAACATTCAACATATTTGTTTGTCCTTCTATCAGGGTGTTCACTGCATTGGTCAGAAACTGTGTGTGTGCCTGTTGTGCCCTCCGGGAGGTCTGCATTTCCTCCAGGAAGACCCTAATTAGCTCTACATCTGGGGTTCTCCTCCAGTTCCCCCTGAGGTGGCCTGTCATGCCTGGGTGAAGGAGGAGTATGTTCCTGCTGTGTTTCCTACTCCTCTGCCTCAGACTCAGTATATTTGAAAATTAAAGAAATAAGAGATATTAGCACAGTTCCAAATAAAGATGTAAATGTTATATTTGAAAGTGTATTAATGAGGCTGCCTTCGTAATTCAATTGTAACCAAAAGCAATCAATACGATTTACGTATTTGCAAACCCGTCTTTCGGATATCTAGATGGTCAATAGGAATTTCTTTTTGTGTGCATCTTAAATATGTTTAAATGCACACCTAATCTGTAAAATGAATACTAAAATACTAATGTGATGTATATCCATAATTTATTTTGCGTGTGAATGGGTTATGAGGTGGATGTAAAGAGATTAGTAAATGAGCTTACCAGCAGATGAGAAGTGCAGGTTCCCGGTATCGAGTTCTCCTTCGATCCCGACTAGGGCCACCTCGGAGATGTTGGGACGCAGCATTTCCTCCCAGTGGCTGTAGACAAATGTCTGCTTCAGGCCACCATCGGTCCCGGCATTGTATTCCCTCTCTCTCAATATTTTCTTCTTTTGCTCACTTTTGCAGTCCTGGTAGCGGTGCTGTATAGATTTTACATCCCTCCTGAACTTCCCCACTGCATTGACAGCATCCCTTATCTCCAGCCTCAACTGTTTCTTCACTGAATAGGTGGCCTTCGGTGCCTGCAGCCTCCTAGCCCTCTCCATATAGGCTGCTATAAGGACCTCCTTCTCCTCCCTGGTATACCTCTCCTCCCTCTGCCTGGGCTTCCCATGTGATGTGAGCCTCTGTTCTCCAGACTAAATTGCACCCTGTCTGCGCTCATGACCTACACCACTGGTTCCAGCCACTTGTTCATCTTCAAAATGTGGCTGGGCCAACCCCCCCTGACCTCTGCCCCTTCCTCTCCCCTTACCTCTCCCACTCCCTGTCCCACTCTCCTGGCTCATCTCCTCCCTAACCTCCTCCCTAACCTCCTCCCTAATCTCCTCCCTAACATCCTCCCTAACCTGCTGCCTAATAATCTCCAACATCTCCTCACTAATCTCCTGCCTCGGCTCCCCCCTACTCCTCCTTCCCACCATACTCTTTCAGAAGGTGAAAGTGTACAAATGAAGGGGGGTCAAAATAATGAAAAAAAAGTAAAAGGTGCTCAAAGTGTGAATGAGATTTATAAAATAAGGTAAGGGGTAGTAATAAACAGACGTATAAAAAAGGACTAAATGAGTATGTAAACAATAAGTTGGTCTAAATAAAACAAAATCTAACTATGGGCTGGTTATAGGTTTAAAGGGAATGGGGTATGGAGTGTATGTGTGTGTATGTAGTGTTACTGCTATATGTATGTATGTATTGAATGTGTTTGTGTGTAAATGAAAGTAAATGTGTTTAACTATGTGTAAGTAATGAAAAACAAAACAACACTCGAACAAAATCTAACTATGGGCTGATTATAGGTTTAAAGGGAATGGGGTATGGAGTGTATGTGTGTGTATGTAGTGTTACTGCTATATATATGTATGTATTGAATGTGTTTGTGTGTAAATGAAAGTAAATGTGTTTAACTATGTGTAAGTAATGAAAAACAAAACAACACTCGCACACTCACCCAGACAAATTTGTACACAAACTCTCACAAACTCTTTCTCACTAACTCTCTCTGTCTCACAAAATCTCTCTCTCTTACTAACTCTCTCTCTCACTAACTCTCTCTCTCTCTCACTAACTCTATGTCTCACTAACTCTCTGACTATCTGTAACCTCCAACACCTAGACCTCTACCTATCTCAAAAAAGCAATACAGTCAACGAAGCCATGTTTAGAGCGTGCTTTTATATCCTATGTAAATGGTTAATGATGTACCGGTTTGCAAAGTAAGGTCCAGGTCTGCTTTATTGAAGATTTGTATGTGTGCAATGTGGAGTAGTTGTTTTAATTTGCACATGTTTTTATGGAATGTGTATAATGCGATGATGTCCTAGTGATCGTTTTGCATAACATTCTCATAATTTAGTATATTAAAATCCAAATGATGATTTCTGGTCGTATTGTATTTGTTAACTTTTCTAAATGTTTATTTTTAATAATGTTTCCTAATCCCAATGCGAATGTTTTTTTGTGAATCAGTGTGAAAATCTTTTTTCTTGTTCTTTTGCTCCGTGATGCAGATCCCAATGTATTTTCCGAATCCTTGTTTAGTGTAAATCTTATGTAGTATTTGTTGTAAATGATTGTGAATGTTAATTATGGATGTGCTATGTTGTGTGAGCGATTGTTTGTACATTTGAGCTGATTCTTTTTAGTGTCCATTATGTTGTATGTGTAATATGACAGAGCAGTGTGTAGTTCTTGCAATATCGAGTGTTAGATGAAAAATCTGTTTATTGTTCAGTTTGCATTGATCTCTATGGGAGAATCCATTACGCGTCCATGATTACGCTAGTGAAATAAATGTGGTACTTGTGTTACCACGATGCGTAACAAGGTTCTTTTCAGACTTGTAATACCTACGTTATGAAGAGTGCGCAATGAAAATAACGCATGTGCTATATGCGAACAGCCATTACACAATAATCTAGGTGTTTATTAAATATGAATATTGATATGTTTTTACATGTTTTCAGCTACTTGACTGCAAAGGGCTCCAATGTACTTAAATATATCTAAATATACATATATATATATATATATATATATATATATATATACACATTTATGTGTTTATATGTCTATATATGTCTGTAAAAATCTAAATATATATATATATATATATTGTGTGAGTGTGTGCACTCTCACCACCTGTCATCAACCGCCAGGGTGCTGTAAAATGTAGCAATAGTTTCAGAAAATTTAAGCACTCACTGGACTTCAGTCGTCTGTGTAATAACAATTTTTATTGGTGACGTTTCGGGACAAAAACAGTCCCTTCCTCTGACAAACAGCAACACAAAATATCAAACTTTTAAAGGTGAACCAAACCCTCCCCTCTGTGAAAAACCAATCACTGTGATCTGCGTGTGGAATCCGAAGAACCAAGTCTCCTGATAGGTTAAGGACCCAAGGTCAATTAAATTGATAGGATAACAAAACTGTCCATCAACAGTGTGTGTTCATTTAAATGCTTAAAAGTGAACTAAAGTGTGTACTAGGTCAGCAATTAGTGTAAACATATACAGCAAAAGGTGTCAATAAAAAGTCGAGTGAGGCTCTTAGGGCAAGAATGTGACACAATGCACCTAACCAATGAAATTGATCAACGCAAAAAGTACTGACTCAAGCAGCCAATCGCGTACATTGACAGCCGGAGGGTAAAATGAGTCATGATGCATCCGGCTCCGCCTCCGGAGTTATCAGTGTCAAAACAGACTAATTCCATCTGATCATATCTGTCAATCAGACCATCACATCCATCTAAGATATATATAGGGCTCTACATGTATCCCCACTTATCACCAACACCTATACATCACTCAGTCTAAATACCGTACATCCGATGTCAAGTAGTAATTGCACGGAGAAATGAAATCCATATTTGGCAAGTGTGTTCCTAACCAATGGCGTGTCAGTGTGTAACCACACACCACTGATTCCCCAATCACACGCTTTGTTGACTAGCTGATGTAGTCACGCGACATCGTCCAATACTGTTGTAGTATGGAGCCACTCACCCTTAAGCAGCCAATCGCGTGAGTCAAAGTGTGAATTCACGCCCACACATCCGCACGCAATACATATTCTCATGGACAGCACTACCTGTCAAAAAAGTGCGAAGGACGCCCCACAACCACAATGTTTTAACAGCAACACTAATCAAATAGTGTTCATAGGAAGATAACGCATAGATCCAACTTACGGTCACACCAATCACCTACGCCAATTGTTATGCCGTCACTACGATTAATTCAATCTGTATCATAAATCGACCTACATAGTGTATATTTCTAAAGCCCAAAAGTGCCTCTGTTGAATCTAAACCACCTGCCAAAAGCGCTCACTAACATGTCAATCCAAGCCTGCCTCTGCCTTGGCATCATGTCTGGCCTCAAAGTCCCATGTATGTCACCACCCTATCTAACCATACAAGACATAGGTCACAGCCTATCATCTACCCTATCCATCATGAATCAATGGACCGGCTAGCAAGTATGAATCAAAGTGAAAGAAAAACATATGACAATGTAGACATAAATAATAAACTGTGAAAAAAACTATAAAAAACGATTAAGTACCCACAGTGTCACAATAACCCATAAAAAAATAAAAAATAAATATATAAATCCTGGGGGAAACACCCCTATTATTATACCGTCATTGCGACTAATTGAATCTGTATCATAAATCGACCTACATAGTGTATATTTCTAAAGCCCAAAAGTGCCTATATTGAATCTAAACCATCTGCCAAATGCGCTCACTAACATGCCATTCAAGCCTGCCTCTTCCTTGGCATCATGTCTAGCCTCAAAGTCCCATGTACATCACCACCCTATCTAACCATACAAGACATAGGTCACAGCCCATCATCTACCTTATCCATCATGAATCAATGGAACGGCTAGCAAGTATAAATCAAAGTTAAGGAAACATATGGCAATGTAGACATAAACTGTAATAAACCATAAAAAACGATTTAGTACCCACAGTATCAAAATAACCCATAAGAAAAATAGATACATAGATCTTGGGGGAAACACCCCTTTTATTCGAGAAAACTATCTCATATCGGTTCCGAATCGTATCAACTGAATCACACAAAATGCAGAGGCAGGCTTGGATTGACATGTTAGTGAGCGCTTTTGGCAGGTGGTTTAGATTCAACAGAGGCACTTTTGGGCTTTAGAAATATACACTATGTAGGTCGATTTATGATACAGATTGAATTAATCGTAGTGACAGCATAACAATTGGCGTAGGTGATTGGTGTGACCGTAAGTTGGATCTATGCGTTATCTTCCTATGAACACTATTTGATTAGTGTTGCTGTTAAAACATTGTGGTTGTGGGGCGTCCTTCGCACTTTTTTGACAGGTAGTGCTGTCCATGAGAATATGTATTGCGTGCGGATGTGTGGGCGTGAATTCACACTTTGACTCACGCGATTGGCTGCTTAAGGGTGAGTGGCTCCATACTACAACAGTATTGGACGATGTCGCGTGACTACATCAGCTAGTCAGCAAAGCGTGTGATTGGGGAATCAGTGGTGTGTGGTTACACACTGACACGCCATTGGTTAGGAACACACTTGCCAAATATGGATTTCATTTCTCCGTGCAATTACTACTTGACATCGGATGTACGGTATTTAGACTGAGTGATGTATAGGTGTTGGTGATAAGTGGGGATACATGTAAAGCCCTATATATATCTTAGATGGATGTGATGGTCTGATTGACAGATATGATCAGATGAAATTAGTCTGTTTTGACACTGATAACTCCGGAGGCGGAGCCGGATGCATCATGACTCATTTTACCCTCCGGCTGTCAATGTACGCGATTGGCTGCTTGAGTCAGTACTTTTTGTGTTGATCAATTTCATTGGTTAGGTGCATTGTGTCACATTCTTGCCCTAAGAGCCTCACTCGACTTTTTATTGACACCTTTTGCTGTCTGTATATGTTTACACTAATTGCTGACCTAGTACTTTGCTTTTTAACACACTTTAGTTCACTTTTAAGCATTTAAATGAACACACACTGTTGATGGACAGTTTTGTTATCCTATCAATTTAATTGACCTTGGGTCCTTAACCTATCAGGAGACTTGGTTCTTCGAATTCCACACGCAGATCACAGTGATTGGTTTTTCACAGAGGGGAGGGTTTGGTTCACCTTTAAAAGTTTGATATTTTGTGTTGCTGTTTGTCAGAGGAAGGGACTGTTTTTGTCCCGAAACGTCACCAATAAAAATTGTTATTACACAGACGACTGAAGTCCAGTGAGTGCTTAACTTTTCTGAAACTATATATATATATATATATATATATATATATACACGCACATATAAATACATAAATACTGTACATCTGTACACATATATTTAGACATGTGTATGTATGTATCTCTATAGTAAAGCCCTTTGCAGTATTTTTTTTTTTTTTTTAAACACCCGAGACTCACCAGAAACAGCAGTTATGAAGCAGTTATGAAGCAGCGGTTTAAATACTTCGCCGGAATTCAACCCAATCGAGTTCAATCGGGTTGATTTACACCTTATGAGCTGCTGGTGCAATGCTGAATATGGAGAGTGTATTGCTCTCTGCATTCAGCGAGGTCTTGCGGACCTGATCCGCACCGTCGGATCAGGTCCGCAAGACCTTTGATAAATTGGCCCCCTTATGTCTTTGAGCCCTAGGTTTATTATAGTAGTAGCGATGTGGGGGGCCGGGGGTTTAGTGGTTAATAGGTTTATTATAGTATTTGCGATGCGGGGGATGGCGGTTTAGGGGTTGATAGGTAGTTTATGGGTGTTAGTGTACTTTGTAACATTTTTGTTGTGAGTTTTGTGAAACATTTTTGTTTTGCAAAATCCATAACTACTGGTCTCAGATCGCGGAATGGATCAGGTCGGTATAAGCTATAACACTTGCGTAATAACCAGACCGCACAACTTGTAATACAGGAGACCTGAAAATTCCACACTTAAAAGCCATTTTTTGAGTGCGGAATGGAGAGTTGCGTAAAGGCTAAAATCTTAGCGGTATAGTTGTATATTCTGCGCGCAATGGCCAATTTTTCAGTGGTATAGCCGTACCGCAACACTTGTAATCTTGGTGAATATATTTACTAAAAAATTACAGTATTAAATATAGAGCATACAATTTATAAAAAAGTTTAAAATGTACTTCTGTTATCAAATGTGCTTTGTTCTGTTAGTATCCTTTGTTTAACAAGCAGCAGTGCACTACTGGGAGCTAGCTGAACACATCAGGTAAGCCCATGACAAGAGGCATAAATGTGCAGCCACCAACAGGGCCAGACTGGGAATAAAAAGCAGCCCTGTAAAATATGGAGACCAACACAATTTTCATTGAATCAGTAGAATGTGCACGCCCCATTTTTTTCAAAAGGGATTACAAAAATACTCCTTACCGCAATATTTTTTTCAGAATTATATTAAATTAGTTTGTATTAAAAAAGTGCCAGATTGTTGTTATATAGGCAGCCTACCACCCAATTGCATCCTTTAATCACCCCTTTAAATTGTAGCTGTCCTGCCCCAGCTGCTGCAGCCCACCGGGAAATATCCATCCTGGTAGGCGAATCAGGCTGGCCACCAACCAAAAGCTAGCTCCCAGTAGTGCTTTTCTGCTCCTGAGCCTACCTAGGTATTCGTTTCAACAAAGTATAGCAAAAGAAAGAAGCAAATTAGATAACACAAGTAAATTAGAAAGTTGTTTAAAATTGCATTTTCTATCTAAATCACAAAAGAAAAGGTTTGGGTTCCTATCTCTTTAAGAAAGGTTGTAGGATAGCTATAAAAGGGATCAAGCTTAAACGGATATGAAACACAGATTTTTTTTCTATTATGATTCAGATAGAGCATGCATTTTTAAGCAACTTTTTTATTTACTCCAATTATCAATTTTTCTTCGTTCTCTTGGTATATTTAT